>NC_143049.1:24079318-24232500 GCF_057628025.1 Oncorhynchus mykiss
GAGGTTGAAAATGTCATTGAAGACACAGTTTAGCAATGCATCCCTCTCTTTTACTGTGATGTCTAATGAGGGTCTTGAAACTCCATATTTGTAACATTTATACCAATATTGGCCTAAAAATGTATACTTTACCTAATAGTATAATGCTGATTGACGGATTGTGGGGTTTCAGATCCCTTAACAATACAGTTTGCAGTTCAATCTGAACCCTGATATTATGACATGAAAACCATTCCTGGGCCTGGCTCCAAAAACGAGCCACCGATGGACAGTACCAGAAAAGATGCTCTACTGATTCTGTTTCCTCATGGCAAAGTCTGCACAGGACTGACTGTTCAATGCCTCTTATATATGAGCATTATTTTTGTAGCAAGTATTTTATACAACAGCTTCAATTGAAACAAATGGATTGATGTGTCAATTGTTGTTTTATCTACTGTACCAGTTCATAGACCCGATGCCAAGGTATTAGGACATCAAAGACCTGTTCTCAACTCACTGGAATTGTATGCGGCATTGCTGTCAAACTTTTTGAGTTGAAGTGAAACAGCTATATTTATACTAATCATTCTCCCAGACCCTTACCAAGGAGTTGTCATGCCTACCTTCAGTCTCACACAATACAAGCAGCAGACCGTCTCAGCTGAAACCTGATCAAGCCTACACAGGCGTGTAGAGTAGACCCATTGGTGGCCTGGGAAACTCAAGACCTCTAGTTTATGAATGTTTCATTTCACCGCACCTCATGTCTGACAAACAGTTGCTAGCAGTCCACTGCAAGTCCATTGTCACCATACACCTCACCAGGTAGGAAGAGGACTTCAACTGAGGACTTTGATACCATAAAGGAATTATAAGGATAACTGCTGCATAAAATTAGGGAAGCTAGGTATTTATTTTGTCTCCTTGGATGATCATTTATTTTCTGTCAAAAGAGAGCTTCATGGTTTGACTGAGTGTGTTTTTTAATGGTTGTACTGGTATGAATCTAATTCACCATTGTCTGCCCTCTTTCTCCAGCAGGTAATGGTGGTAGGATGTCTGAACCAAGGCAGCGCTCTCTGTCCACCTCTGGAGAGTCTCTGTATCAAGTGCTTGGGCTAGAAAAAGGCTGTACCCATGATGACATCAAGAAGTCCTACAGGTGGGAAATAAGGCACAAGCAATTCACATCTATCTATCTATCTATCCATCTATCTATCTATCTATCGAGGATTCAGAAGGTATTCAGACCCCTAGACTTTTTTCACATTTTGTTACGCTTCAGCCTTATTCTACAATTGATGAAATAAGTTTTGAAAAATCCTCATCAATCGACACACAATACCCCATAATGACAAAGTGAAAACAAGTTGTTTGAAATGTTGCACATTTATTAAAAATTAAAAACAGAAATACCTTATTTACATACAGTAAGTATTCAGATCCTTTGCTATGAGACTTGAAATTGAGCTCAGATATGTCATGTTTCCGTTGATCATCCTTGAGATGTTTCTACAACTTGATTGGAGTCCACATGTGGTAAATTCAATTGATTGGACATGACTTGAAAAGGCACACACCTGTCTATATAAGGTCCCACAGTTGACAATGCATGTCAGAGCAAAAAAATTCGAAGGAATTGTCCATAGAACTCTGAGACAGGATTGTGTCGAGGCACAGATCTGGGGAAGGGTACCAAAACAATTCTGCAGCATTGAAGATCCCCAAGAAGACAGAAGCTCCATCATTCTTAAATGGAAGAAGTTTGGAACCACCAAGACTCTTCCTAGAGCTGGCTGTCTGGCCAAACTGAGCAATCGGGTGAGAAGGGCATTGGTCAGGGATGTGATCAAGAACCCGTGGTCACTCTGACAGTTCCTTTGTGGAGATGGGAAAACCTTCCAGAAGGACAACCATCGCTGCAGCGCTCCACCAGTCAAGCCTTTATGGTAGAGTAACCAGATGTAAGCCAATCTTCAGTAAAAGGCACATGCTAGCCAGTCTCCCAGTCCCAGGCAGGGACTGGGAGACTAGTCAGGATTGAGGGAAAGATGAGTGGAGCAAAGTACAGAGAGATCCTGGATCAAAACATGCTCCAGAGTGCTCAGGACCTTAGACTGGGGAGAAGGTTGGAGAAGGTTCACCTTTCAACAGGACAATGACCCTAAGCACACAGCAAAGACAATGCAGGAGTGGCTTCGGGAAAAGTCTCTGAATGTCCTTGAGTGACCCAGCAAGAGCCCAGACTTGAACCCAATTGAACATCTCTGGAGAGACCTGAAAATAGCAGTGCAGTGACTCTCCCCATCCAACCTGACAGAGCTCGAGAGGATCTGCAGAGAAGAATGGGAGAAACTCCCCAAATACAGGTGTGCCAAGCTTATAGCATCATACCCAAGAAGACTTGAGGCTGTAATCACTGCCAAAGGTGCTTCAACAAAGTACTGAGAAAAGGGTCTGAATGCTTACATATGTAAATGTGAAATGTACGTTCTTTATCTTTTATAAATTCACAAAAATGTATACAATACAAAGTTTTTGCTTTCGGCATTATGGGGTATTGTCTGTAGATTGATGAGGGGGAAAAAACGATTCAAACTATTTTAGAATAAGGCTATGACGTTACAAAATTTGGAATAGGTGAAGGGGTCTGAATACTTTCCTGAATGCAGTGTATATCTATCCCATCTACTGTACATCACTATCATATCTATTATCTATCACTATCTACATCATCTATATCTATCACTGTCTATATCATCACTATCTATCACATCTATATCTAGCACTATTTATCACATCTATATCTATCACTATTTATCACTATATCTATCACATTTATATATATCACTATCACATTTTATCTATCACTATCTATCACATCCACGTGTATATCTATCAATCACATCTACATGTATATCTATCACTATCACATACGGTATACATAGAGTATACCAAACATTAGGAACACCTTCCTAATATTGAGTTTCATCCCCCCCCATTTGCCATCAAAACAGCCTCAGTTCGTCGGGGCATGGACTCTACAAGGTGTCGAAAGCGTTCCACAAGGATGCTGGCCCATGTTGACTCCAATGCTTCCCACAGTTGGCTGGATGTCTTTTGGGTGGTGGACCATTCTTGAAAAACACGTGTAACTGTTGACCTTGAAAAACAGTTATTGACACAAACCGATGCGCCCAAACTGGCACCTACTACCATACCCTGTTCAAAGGCACTTCAATCTTTTGTCTTGACTATTCACCCTTTGAATGGCACACATACAAAATCCATGTCTCAATTGTCTCAAGGCTTGAAAATCCTCCCCTTTATCTACACTGATTGAAGTGAATTTAACAAGTGACACCAATAAGGGATTTGAGCTTTTACCTGAATTTACCTGGTCAGTCTATGTCATAGAAAGACCAGGTGTGCTTGATGTTTTGTATACTCAGTGTACATAGTATCTATCATATACTGTATCACATGATGTTGGGAAGAAATGGTGTGATCATCACTTACAGACAGTCGTACCAAGATGACTCACATTTTCCATTGCAGACTAATCAATACTAAATCTATGCACACTCGTGTTCCACACACACTCAACTCTAGATATGCCCCTCTTTACATTTATCACTGTATCTATATGTAGGATTGGAATGTTTGTTTTCTACTAATGTCATTTTAATTCATCTCACTCCATTTTTTGTTTGTTATGGAAACTAGGCATAAATTAATTTAACTTAAATGAATGAATACTGATAGGACATTACAGTGTTGTCAATGCCCTAATGTTGTTTAAACAAAGGATTTAATACATGAATAGATTCATGCCTGATGCTCCGATTATCTATTTTGACGTAAGATGGTAGTTGCAATGTTATTATTTGTCACGTTCTGACCTTTATTTCCTGTGTTTTGTATTTATTTAGTATGGTCAGGGCGTGAGTTGGGTGGGAAGTCTATGTTTGTTTTTCTAGGTTTTGGGTATTTCTATGTTTCGGCTTAGTATGGTTCTCAATCAGAGGCAGGTGTCAGTAGTTGTCTCTGATTGAGAATCATACTTAGGTAGCCTGGGTTTCACTGTGTGTTTGTGGGTGGTTGTTCCTGTCTCTGTGTTTGCACCAGACAGGACTGTTTTTGGTTTTCCATGTTTATTGTTTTGTAGTGTTTGTGTTTATCGTTTTTTCATTAAACATGAGTAACCACCACGCCACATTTTGGTCCGCTTCTCCTTCACAACAGGAAAACCGTTACATTATTAATTGCAGACATGAATAACCCCTAATTATGTTCATGCACCACCTGATAAATCAGAATAAAAATAAATAAATAATCTCTAAGTACCCCACCCCCTAAATATTTTCCCGCAGCCATGCTCCGAAGTAGTTTGTAATACTAAAAAAGACATGTTCACGCACCACAGCAGATGCCACGTGTGCGTTGTGTTGTTGTTTTCCAGACACCAGATAGGGCAGTAGGCTTAGTGCCAGCATGGCTAGATCCAGACAAACACGTGTGTGTCTAGATAAGTCAAATAAATGACCATAATGAAATCCATAGAGAATAGAGCTGTATGGTAAACACTAAACAGACAATACAGCCTTTGTCTTTACACACCATCTCACCCAGTTTCTGAAACCACATAGGATCATTTTTTTGTGTGTACATTTATTGTGTGTACATTTATTTACTTTTGAATTCCTTTCAGAAAATTAGCTCTGAGGTACCACCCGGACAAGAACCCTGACAACCCAGAGACAGCAGAGAAATTCAAGGAGCTCAACAGCGCTAATTCCATTCTGTCAGACATCACCAAGAGAAACATTTATGACAGCTACGGCTCCCTTGGCCTTTATGTGGCCCAGCAGTTTGGAGAGGAGAATGTCAACACCTACTTCATGCTGTCTACCTGGTGGGCTAAGGTGAGCTTCCACAATCATCTGGAATCCCTGGGTGGTTTTATTGTGCATGGAGGGGAAAGATTGGTGCGAGCTGCTGCGTTTGTGTTTGAGTCTGTCTGCGTGAGTGCGTGCATGTTTTTGTGTTGTGTTAACCTATAGTATATCTCTCTCCTGTCAGGGTCTCTTTGCCTTGTGTGGTGTGATAACGGGGTGCTACTGCTGCTGCTGCCTGTGCTGCTGCTGTAACTGCTGCTGTGGAAAGTTGAAGCCCATGCACCCCGGAGAGGGAACAGACAGCTATGTCTCCCCTGAAGACCTGGAGGAGGAGATCCGCCACGACAAGGAGACTGGTGAGGGGACACAGTCAGTGGTTGAAGACACATATACAGTGACACACACACACACACACACACACACACACACACACACACACACAAATAGAGTTGAAGTCAGAAGTTTACATACACTTAGGTTGGAGTCATTAATACTAGTTTTTCAACCACTCCACAAATTTCTTGTTAACAAACTCTAGTTTTGGCAAGTCGGTTAGGACATCTTTGTGCATGACACAAGTAATTTTTCCAACAATTGCTGTAAGACAGAGTATTTCACTTACAATTCACTGTATCACAATTCCAGTGGGTCAGAAGTTTACATACATTAAGTTGACTGTACCTTTAAACAGCTTGAACAATTCCAGAAAATTATGTCATGGCTTTAGATGCTGGAGGAAACAGGTACAAAAGTATCTATAGCCACAGTAAAACAAGTCCTATATCAACGTAACCTGAAAGGCTGCTCAGCAAGGAAGATGCCACTGCTCTAAAACTTCAATGGAAATGCCAGACTATGGTTTGCAACTGCACATGGGGACAAAGATCATACTATTTGGAGAAATGTCCTCTGGTCTGATGAAACAAAAATAGAACTGTTTGGCCATAATGACCATCATTATGTTTGAAGGATAAAGAGGGAGGTTTGCAAGCCGAAGAACATCATCCAAACCGTGAAGCACGGGAGTGGCAGCATCATGTTGTGGGGGTGCTTTGCTGCAGGAGGGACTGGTGCACTTCACAAAATAGATGGCATCATGAGGAAGGAAGATTATGTGGATATATTGAAGCAACATGTCAAGACATCAAGTTAAAGCTTGATCGCAAATGGGTCTTCCAAATGGACAATGACCTCAAGCATACTTCCAAAGTTGTGGCAAAATGGCTTAAGGACAACAAAGTCAAGGTATTGGAGTGGCCATCACAAAGCCCTTACCTCAATCCTATAGAACATTTGTGGGCAGAACTGAAAAAGCGTGTGCGAGCATGGAGGCCTACAAACCTGACTCAGTTACACCAGCTCTATCAGGAGGAATGGGCCAAAACTCACCCAACTTATTGTGGGAAGATTGTGGAAGGCTACCCGAAATGTTTGACCAAAGTTAAACAATTTAAAGGCAATGCTACCAAATACTAATTGAGTGTATGTAAACTTCTGACCCACTGGGAATGTGATGAAAGAAACAAAAGCTGAAATAAATCATTCTCTCTACTATTATTCTGACATTTCACATTCTTAAAGTAAAGTGGTGATCCTAACTGACCTAAAATAGGGAAATATTACTAGGATTAAATGTCAGGAATTGTGAAAAACAGAGTTTAAATGTATTTGGCTAAGGTGTATGTAAACTTCCGACTTCAACTGTACTAGCATGTTAGCCGATAGACTTCTTGACTTTGCGCTAACGTTAGTTAGCATTGGCATGTGAAACTACCTCTAACTTCCTTCATACTGGACACAGAGACATGCAAATAGTATCCACTAGTTCATCTGACTCTGGGGAAGTAGATAAAGGGCCTCATTTGCCAAAATACGAAGTATCTCTTTAAGAAACACATAAGCTACTCTTGCCCTATGATTTCAACAGCACAATATTTATATAACAGCCATGTTAGAAAAAAGGTCCCCGCTTACAAATTCACTGTTTTACTTTGAATGGTAGTTAGAGGTTTATTACATGTTTACAAATGTGTGGTAAGCAGTGTAGACAGATATATAGCTCATTGTTTGTGCCAACGCATCAATTATGAGAAGTTGATGGGCGAATTTGTACAATGCGTTCATGTCTCTGGAGATTCAACAACAAGTAGTTGTGATGGCTTTGCGTTGATGTGATACATCATCTTTGTGCCATTCAGAAACATTTCGTATAACATCTCGGTAGAATAATAGAGGATCAAATCATTCCTAAACACACCTTTACATCTTCTGCAAACAGCAAACAGACTAACTATGCCGTTGAGTAGTGAAAGCAAAGCGTAACATCAATGAATGGAACGAGAGAAAATACAACAATGAGATTGGCAAAGGTATCCATGTTGATCATTTGATATTGTAGGGAATTTTAGTGTCATTATTCACAATGATGTTGTGTAATCCTAGATGTGGACACTCCGGTTGTGCACCAGCCAACTAATGCCAGTGAAAAGACACAGTTGATTGGGGACGGCCACCGAAGTTACACCTGAACCTGGACATCTACAAACCGTAGAGAGGCACTAGACGACATAAACACTACACAGTCCATTGCTATGTGAATGGCTGTTCCCACACTCTAACGTCATTACATTCTCTGTAAATAAGTGCTTTTGGTTGTTGTTGTTTTTTAAAATCTTGATTTCTGTTTTCATTGGAGGTAGTTGATGTCGTTGTTCTCCTGCATACTAAATCCATCATCCCCTTTCACTTACCTAAACACTTTGAAGTGCATTGGCTTCCCTTGTCACATAGTACAAATAGCTCAGTGTGTAAATATTACAGTTTGTGTATGTATAAAAATAGAACAAAAGTATTTTGTTGAAAATAAATGTATGATTTTATCTGTCTATACAGTCAACATGAAATGGTATCTGATGTATTGGTACGAGTGTATATATATAGGGTATATTTGTTTTAATGCTGTAGGGTGATGACAGGTTCAGAATCAATGTGTGTCTGGGGCATTGCTTACAGTATCAGCATAGCGTAATGTATTCAAGGTCACATACTGGTATTTGCTTTTAAAATTAGGTGACTAATGTTTCACAATAGATTATGTTTGTCATTGGGATATGGACTGGTGTCTTTTGACATTGATCGCAATCATTTCACAGATGCAGGCCAACTTGAATGTTTTCTACAAAAGCATTATTGCATTATAGGGCAATTATTGTTTATTGATTAACAACTCTAAAAAACGTTATAGCCCACTACTGTTCAAGAGTCAGATCAGTGACTTGCCATCGTGAGTTTGTTTGAAAGGCTCTGTCCGGGGGGAAGTCTAGGTACAGATCTAGGATCAGCTTCCCCTCCCCCAATCATAACCTTAACTATTAGTGGGGGAAATGCAAAACTGACCCAAGATCACTGTATAGGGGCAACTTCAGCCCACTCTGTTTGGTAGAGGTATGGGCTTACCCCTTCCTGTTTCAGAGGTGGTAACAGCTGGACCCTCTAACCCTTCTCGTGACATTTTCATATATGGGCAAGTAAGCATGGCAACCCTTGACGTGGGTGTTTCTAAAAACAGCTTGTGACACTCAGTGGATTGCCAGCTAGGGAGCAATGCGATCTGTTCGAAGGAGCTTTGAGGACAGCAACGAGCGCCTAAGCAGGCCCAGTGACTCTGCATTGTTCTAAAGGAGTAGACATCTTTAATCTTTGCCAAGTCAGTTCTTTAGGGATTGAGGAACCGTTGGGGGACTGTTTGTTGGTATCCCTAAAGACGGCAGTAGTGGTTTTGTTTTTCCACTGTGCAATGAATATATCTCTGGGGTATTCACATTCCACAAAGCAAGACAGCAACATGGACAGCTTGGAGAAACAGCTCATTTGCCCCATCTGTTTGGAGATGTTTACCAAACCGGTGGTGATTCTCCCTTGTCAACACAACCTTTGTCGAAAATGTGCCCAAGATATTTTCCAGGTAGGTTGGTTATTTTAAAGCTGAACTTTTAACCTTTAACCTTTAATGCTGTCTCTTAAAGGTTTATCCATTCATATACATTACATGTACAGAATTCCGACATTGTAGTGAAGGTATTGCTCATCCTTTAATTGTCAGTATTCAATTACCACTTATTCTATAATGCTGAAAATAAACAACGTGTTTCCTCTTGACCCATGCCATTACAGAATCAACTAACACACATTTTAACCAGTAAACAACGCAAACACTACTAACCAATATTAGACAACGGTAGGCCTATATTTAAACATTTCCACTGGCTTTATCTAACGCCATTGATACACTGATGTCCTGTGTAGGCCTCAAACCCTTATCTATCGACCAGAGGAACCACGGTATCTTCAGGGGGACGTTTCCGCTGCCCGTCCTGCAGACATGAGGTGGTCCTGGACAGACATGGAGTCTATGGCCTGCAGAGGAACCTGCTGGTGGAGAATATCATTGACATGTACAAACAAGAACAGGAGTCCTCAAGGTGAGACAATAAATGCCTAAAAGAAGACAGTAGGCCTAAGACAATTGGTCTGAGACAGACAGAATATCATTGATATGTACAAACAGGAGTCCTCAAGGTGGGACACTACAGGCCTATTTAAAAAGATTGGCAGACAATTTAGTCGGAGGCACTCAGCAGCAGTCCCATGTATATCTGGCCAATTAGACAAACTGCAAACCCTCACACCAACAAATCTGGACATCAAGAAGACTACATACTATCCCAAACAACATATAGAATGAATCGGAAAACTACTGATGAGAATTGGAAAATTGAAGGAGAATATATATTTGTTTTTTCATTGTGAAAATGGGGTTTACTCATGGGTGGCTGGACACATTGCCCGTTAGTTAGATTTTGTTTTTATAGTGTAGGCCAATGAGGCAGCAGTCAGTTTTATTCCAATTTGAGCCGTACTACATTCTCTAGACATCAATATAGTATTTAGTCTGCTTTTAGGAGAGATAGACAGTACACAAGTAGTTGACAAAAATAGTTGACGTAGGAAAACCCAATGTTTTTAAAATACAACTTCTGTTATGAACTATCCATAGTAGATTATCTGCAATAGCTACATGTACGTTCACTTAACTACATCCTAATAAACCAAAACAGTAGATCTCTGAAAAGACGTCATCTGCTCCTGCCTTTTTAGCACATAATTTTTGCACAATCAATTTAAAGTTATTGAGTAGATTACCGGGACAAGACAAATACAATTTTCACATGGACCTATTGCTTGAATCTGGGAGCCAAGTGCAGAATGCGTTTTAGCCACAGTGGTGTGATAGGCTCATCAAGCAACTGTGGATTAGGACTACGTTACACAAGTGGACTATTAAAAACAGTTATTCAAAATGTTAGCATACTCTTGGTTGCCAAATAAACATAAATTATGGCTATTCTGAAATGCTAACATTCCATGAGGAGAAAGTATGTTTGTCTGTACTACATTTGTTCACTCGCTTTGATGTTATAATATTATGGCTTGGACATTTTAGGCACTGTGGACACAAAGGTGTTTTTGTGACTTGCCAGTGTGACCTACATTACTGTGCTCGATTAACAGTATAGCTTCCTCGCTCACAAACTCTCACTGGTAACTCGATTACACCAGGGTTGTTGAGTTTTTAAAAAGGTCACCAGGAAATCTTTGTCCAATGTGTGGTGTAAACAGGATCCCCAAAGTATAACTGTCACCTGTTCTGTAGCAGCAAGCCTGAGCCTGAGCCTGCCAAGTGTGACCAGCCCATGTGTGAGGAGCATGAGGGTGAGAAGATCAACATCTACTGTGTGACGTGTGGTGTGCCCACCTGCTCTCTCTGCAAGGTGTTCGGAGCCCACAAAGACTGTGATGTGGCCCCACTCAACACTGTATTCAATAAGCAAAAGGTTAACTTGTTTATTTTACGTTTATATCTGTCTATTTCCTTTTTCATAATGATGCTTTACAGGTATGTCAAATTGAAGTCAAACTCCCCCTTTTTTTCTAATGAAGAGAGTATCAGAGTTGGTACATAAAATGTCATAAAAAAAAAAGTTATGCTGGAACTCTGTGTGTGTGTGTGTTCCAGACTGAGTTGACTGACTGTATAGCCATGCTAGTGGGGAACAACGACAGGATTCAAGGCATCATGAGTCAACTGGATGAGACCTGTAAGACAGTTGAGGTAAAGCCTTCAACCTTTTGTCCTTTCTTATGTTTCGTCTATAACAGCATTTTCACATAGTATAGAACTTCAACAATATTGATGGTAAAAATGGTATGCTTAATTTTTATTGCGGCCTCATTTTTGCTACTGACAATATCTATATGACCTAGTTATTTGTCAGTTTAACCTTACAGTACAATCATGGCTGTCTAACAGGAGAATGGCAGGAGGCAGAAATCCAAAGTGTGTGAAAGTTTCGATCACCTTTATGCCGTCCTGGAGGAGCGGAAAGGAGACATGACCCTGAAGATCAACGCAGAGCAACAGGAGAAACTGGACTACATAAACGGCCTCATGAGGAAGTATAGAGAGCACCTGGAGAACATGGCAAAGATTGTGGAGACAGGGATACAGACAATGGAGGAGTCAGAGATGGCTACTTTCCTGCAGGTGATGAAAAACACTGTTTTTGTCCAGAATGGACAAATTACTACCACATAAAATAGCCACGTAAGCATCTGAAATTCTGTGTCAGTGATAAATCAATATCATAATTGATTATGTACCATGTTAGAATAAAAAGTGTAACATGTTATTACAAACATGTTGTGCAATTTCTTCCGAGATGTTTTCTCAGAAGACATGTTGTGTCTACATCAGAGTTTTCTGAGAAGTAATTCCTTTCTCATCTTTGCTCCCACAGACTGCAAAGCCTCTTCTACAAAAGTGAGTACACATACCCTTTTTTCCAGTTTCAGACTATAGTTCTAGTCCTCAGAAACTACAGTGTAACTGTGATCTCTCTCTCGGTCTACCAGGCTCATTGCAGGCACTAACATCTCCCACCTGGACAAAGTGGAGCATGGCTATGACAACATGGATCACTACACAGCTAACTTTGAGCGAGAGAGGAGGGTACTGCTCACTATAGACTTTGTGAAAGGTAGGGAGTATTGAGTATTGAATGAGACGTTGGCATTTCAATGTTCTTTCACAATGTCCAAAATCACTACTTCCAGTGCCTCAAAAGAAACTATGCAAATAACAATAGAAAGATCAATGTAAAACTGCAGTAAAATTTAACAATTTACTATTTTCCTGTTTTGAACTCTTGGTTGTTGTTCAGATGTTGAAGATGATGAAGAATTTGAAGATGGAGAAGAGGAAGTAGAATTGAGGCGGATGACAGGGGCGACCCGTACAGATGTCTCCCCCTCTGCTGCAGGGCCCTCTGTCGTTAAGGCCAACCCTCCACAGCCCCAGCAGCAGACAGCACCCCCACCCCTTCCTCAGAGACCTATTGAGACCCTAGGTGTCATGGCTACCCTGGCCAACCCACAGGGCCCCGTCCGTGCCACAACCCCAGTACAATTCCCATCCCTAACCCCAACACCAACTGCCACTGGACAGGCCAGCCCAGTCCACTTCCCAACCACAACCCCTGTTCAGTTCCCAAACACAAATCTGGCTAACTTCCCATCAGCAGAGCCACCGACACAGGTGAGAGGAGTGTTTATGACACACTACAGCCTAGCTGTGAAATTTACTGAAAATGTCTCAGTATAATACATGATAGAATAATAACTCATGATCCCTGGCTAACTCCCTCCCAGCAGCTGCCTAGTGCAGTGACAGTCAAGGTCACATTTGAGTTCACAAACCATATGGATATTTTTAAATATAAAACTAATATTATTATTGCTTGGCTTTTATCTCCCGTCCTCTGTATGAGGAAAATGTGGTTATTGAAACCAGTCAATATCCAATCTGTATCAGAATAGCAGTCATTGTTTAAAGCAGCTGTGCTCTGCTCAACTCAGAGTGGGCCTGCATGGGCCCTGGCCTGGGTCACGGCAGTGGCTTTCACCTCAGCAGGAGGCTTTAATGATGAGACACCTGCCTGCTCTCTGGTTGCCGTAGCCCTGCGTGTGTTAGGGGTGAAGCAGGGAGGGGGACGCTGCTGTTTTCATAGGGATAATTATCAACCACTCTGTTACATGTCATCACCATTGAGTTTAATTTGCATGTGGAGTGCTAATTTGAATGAGCATAGAGTTTACACCAACATAATCATGTGGATTCAATTGAAAAGGGAAAAGCCACCTGGAACAGTTTGTATTCATTCCAGAGGGGGAAAAAAATGAATGAAGGCGTTTATCAGAAAGGGTCAGAGTGTGTGTGTGTGTGTGTGTGTGTGTGTGTGTGTGTGTGTGTGTGTGTGTGTGTGTGTGTGTGTGTGTGTGTGTGTGTGTGTGTGTGTGTGTGTGTGTGTGTGTGTGTGTGTGTGTGTGTGTGTGTGTGTGTGCGTTTGAGTGGCATGTGCATAACCTAAAATCATCTTGCTTACAAAAACTCTAATAATCTAGAAGAAATACAACTTGGTTGTTTTGTTTCCTCACAGGAAGTGGCTTTCTGTGTCACAGTTGTGGCTTTGTTTATTTTACTGCATCAGCTTTGGAGTCTGATAAAGTCTACCATTAGGATATGTTTATTTTTTCATTTGTGTCCTGACTAATACTTAAGCACTCAGTCTATCACACTTAAAAGGTTACCCGCTTTAAATTGAAAGCATGAGAAGTTTCAATTTAGTGCCGTTTTCCTTTCTCAGGTCAAATTGCTGACTGATTTGTATACTCTGAGGTTATTGTATGGATGTGGATATGGTAATTCAGGACATCATATTGATTGATACAGGACATATTGTGGGTGTGAGCAGGTGGGTATTAGTGTGGTGAGATAAATATGGTATACATTTCTTTTTATGTTAGAGTTATTTTGTATTTGGTACCTCAAAGAAGCTCTTTAGACTCTACAAAATATTTGATTTCCTTGTGTTAAATTAGTGCTTTGGAATATGTGAGCAACAATATTGTCTGTTGAGACATGTCAGAATTCCTCCTTCATTTGACTTCTAATTTTGCATGGACCTTTTACAGATAACATAAATATTTCTTTATATTCTCCCTAAATTATACTTTACTTATTCAGCATGCATTGCGAGTTTTAATTTGATACCACTTACAAACCCAATTCTGAACAAATTTATACAACGAGTAGCTTTGCAATAGTTTGAGGGGACCTCTAATGTTTTTGCTCTTTGTTTTTCACAGATGACTTCTGATGCGGCATCAAGTCAGCAAAACACAGATGACAAAGATGGACCCAAACACGTCTTCTCCTTTTCTTGGCTGAACAACCAGAAGTAGATGTTCATTTTACCTCAAGACATTGTTGTAATACTAGGTATTGTTTTGGTTGAGTCAGCATCCCGCTGCAGGCACGGTTTAAATAATTACTATGTTACCGTTATATAACTGTAATTTCTCTGTAAATCCTCTCTAGCATTTCTATACTACCGTAAAAACAAATGTCATTGGGCAGATTTCTGGCTTGAGAAAGCCGTGCGTAATTTGGCACACATTTTGGCAATAGATTTACGCGTGAGTCAGAAAAACGTCTCAATGTATTAAAACACTCAATTTAGTCTACACAGCAAGCAATGAATATAACTTTGGAAACTTTTTTTATTACAAATATAAATATCAGACATTCTCTTGCACAACAAATATGATTGGTTGCTGATAGTCATATGATTGGCCTATTTTACTATCAAACTTGAAGCAATTGTACAATGAGAGGGAATTCCAGAGAGAAAGGATGAATGTTTGGACAATATATACAAAATACGTTATGCTTGAATATAAGTTAAAGAACATTAAAGGATATTTGTGTTCAGCATTTCAACTGGCCTTGCCTATTTCTCATCACACTATGTAATAACTACAAAGCGAATTACAACTCGATTTTACAAATCAATAAAAAAATATAACTGAAAGAACGAAAGTTAAGCAATTCAAGAGTAAAACAAAAATGGAATAGTAACGTACAGTTTATGTAAGATGTACACAATGTATTTGGTAAATGTATTTCTAACACTTTCATTTCCCGAATATGTCCATCATTTTCCGGTTACTATACGCCTGCTGAACTAATTGCTCGTCTCGAGCCATTTCTAGAACTTCCCTCAGCAGATGGAACGTCAGGTCCAATGAGATCGGTGGCTCTTCGCCCGGCCAGGTCCGCTTTCCTCTCTCCGTGGAATCATCCATCTGGTTAGCGTAGCTGTTCAGAAACCGATTGCTGTTACCGACTTTACCTTGCAGAAGACGCTGCGTAAACTGAAGTAAAGCCCTGTTGACCGTTGTTGACCGCGCAGAAGCTCCAGGAGATGTATTCGACAATGAAGATTGGGGCGAATTTTGATTGGAGTTGTCAAGCCGAATGAAGTACTCCTCTCCTAGTCGCAGAAGAATAGGGAGTTGCTGTTGCAGCTCTGCCTGTAGATTGTGGAATGGATCAAGTGCTCCGGGGGTTTCAATAGCTCTACATTCATAGCGGGGTTGGAAGGCACCAAGTAGAGCCACAGCGGAAACGAAGAAATTCAACTTCATCTCAGGAGATTAGGATGAATCTGAGAATTAAATATAGCCTCATTTTCTCATGTTCAAAATCACAATTAAACTAATTAAAGTGAAGATACATGTTGAGTAGCCTAGGATGTGGGTGTCACTTTGACAATTTTTTAACATTTTGTATCTGTATTGTATTTGCATTTATTGCCATTTGAAATCGAAAAACTAAATAAAAGCAGTTGCTTATGTTGTAATTGCTTATTTAATTACAATATTGTATTATTCACTTTTATGTTAACTATTACCACCTCATTGAATAATAGTTAATACTGTATGAATCAACAGTTAAGTACTACAATTTATGGTAACTAGGAAACATTTCTATCAATAATTAAATTATCTGCACACAACACCACAATTACATCCCTAAAAGAAACAAACAATTCAACATGTTGTCAAATACCTGAGTTTAACTGTGACAGAAGATGTTCCTCTGAAGTTGTAACGAAAATTATATCCTATTCTACAGTTATTTTGCCTTCCAATGAGCCTGTAATAGTGCGTTTTAAAAAAAGCATCGAAACAACACTTATATATCATAGACCTGAGGCCATGTCATCATGTTCTGACATGATGATCTGCGCAAGCAGAGGCATCATGTCCGTAGGGGGCACAGTGGCATGTGCCCCCTCATATTGGTCCTGTAAAAAATTCAAATACAATCTTTTTTTAGTTTATTTTTTATTTTTGTTGTTTGTCTGTAATACTACTAGCCACCTAGCAATTTTATGAAGTTGGCTTTAGCTAGCCTGGATAGGTTACCAATCTCCCAACCTCATAACTACCAAGAAGCCATTTCAGGCTGTCAATCAAGTTAGAGTAGCTAGCTTGTCTAACTATCTTATCTGTCATGCCTGCTGGCAAGGTTGATAGTCAGGAGGATATAGACAGCTCAAGACATGCAGAAAAATAGACATATCTTTGTTTAAACATAGAATTAAGCATAATGACCATGGCTCTAGATTGCCGGAAAAAGCTGTTTCAGGTGTTTAAAAAATGTTCCAACTTATGGTCGGGGCCTAGTGCCCCCCAGCCATCCTCACGTACTTCGGTTTTGCCCCCTTCGATTTTTGGGGTGCATGACACTCCTGTGCCAAACCGCTAATGTAAAGAAGACTTGGCAACACCAGAATATGAATGGGGAGCCTCCCTCAGTCCACAGTGGGGCTAATATCAGATGAGTCATACAGTAGGTCTAATTGGGATGTGTCGTTTTCCGGAATCTAGAGTGCCATTGTTCAACTAACTATGGACGTGGCCTTGTTCCTGCATGAATTAATAAATAAATGAATTAATGTTATGGACAGTGGTACAGGGTCAATAGTAAAATACAATTTTCATCATCTTCACCACCACCAACACTCTAGTAAGAGTCAACCAAACATAAGTTGGATGTCATGAATGTACATTTTCCCCCACAATAAAGTAAGGAATTTATTTTTAATTGGCTGCAGAGATCGATCAGAAATATGGTCTTTGCCCAATATTGTTTGATTCAAAATGGGTACCAAGTAGATGTCACTGTTATATTTAAACAACATGCAGTTTGGAAAGGGTCAACGCAATGGCAAAGGTCCAGATACACTTATCTGCCTGCCAAACTGGCAAGATAGGTGGGTGGCCTGCACTTATGGAACACAGGAAAGACACCTGTGACCTTTTCCAACAGATATTACTTGGATTGAATCACTAACATTTCAGACAGGACGACCTGAAATAGCAGAAGAGATTACAAGGGAGAAGTAGCATTTTTGAGGGAGAAAATATTATATATATTTCACAGAATCATATTATCGCCCAGAGTAGGTTATGAATATAGTTCATTCATATGCCATATAATGAAAGATATGAACTTGTAAGGTGTGCGTACTGGCGGTAGAGAAGTCAGGATGCAGGAGAGCAAAGACTGTGTTACAACGACGCAGTTTAATGATAAAAATCACCGTGAACAAAAACCATATAAACAATGGGACAAAAACCCCAGACATTACGTGCACAAGCACTTACGATAAACAATACCGGACAAAGACATGTGGGGTCAGAGGGTTAAATACACAACATGTAATTGATGGTATTGAAACCAGGTGTGTGGGAAGACAAGACAAGTGACTTCGACCGCCGAAGACAAGACACCGGTGACGTCGACCGCCGAACGTCGCCCGAACAAGGAGAGGGACAGACTTCGGAGGAAGTCGTGACATAACTTAAGATGTCTAAATCTGTTCACGTCTCAATTAAAAATGCACTGCAAGCATGTATGTTTACCTGACTGCACATATACAGAGAAGTGATGAGAAACATCCACAGCATTATAAAGGTGTGAGTCAGCCTGAAACCCTAGCATTATGTCACCCATGCAAAGTGTAGGTGTGTGAGGGTGACATTTGAATGAACTGTTCTGTAAGACCTTTCATGCATCCCTTCAAGAGGGAAGTTTCCTAAAATGTTGTTAGCACTAAGTGTCAGGTGCGTGAATGAGGACCCAAAAGCGAATTAACAAACAGAGTTTCTTTAATGATGAACACACGTGGGCTCAGATGGACAGGTAGATTCCGACAGGACAGGACAAGGTTGCAGCAAACACGATGATAGTCTGGTTCAGGCATGAGACACACAAACTAGAATCCGACAAGGACAGGAACAAAAACAGAGAGAGATATAGGGACCTAATCAGAGGGAAAAAGGGAACAGGTGGGAAAAGGGGTGAATGAGGTAGTCAGAGAAGACAAGGAACAGCTGGGGGAAAGAGGGACAGAAACGGTAACCTAGTACGACCAGCAGAGGGAGACAGGGTGAAAGGAAAGGACAGAAACAAGACACAACATGACAATACATGACACTAAGATCCTAATTACAGCTGTTGAATGATTCTCTTCCCACAGCACATACTGTAAGTCCAGGTTGTGTCCCAAATGGCACCGTATAGTCAAACATATTGCACTTTAATAGGAAATAGAGTGCTATTTGGGTTGAAATGCAATATTCATATTGTATCAGACTATTGTTTCAGCAATTACAGTCATATTGCCTCAATTGGGAACAAGACCAAGACATACAAACAGCTGTTTAAACAACATGTTCCACTAGATCCAGGAAAATAAATAGACAGGAATACCATTACATGAATATGAGTGTTTCCAATTCATCATCAATTCATCATCTCTGCTTTCTCCACTCAGCTTTTCAAGACACAATGTTTCCCTCCCTACAACTTTCCACTCCCCTGTCAGAATCGTAATCAGCTCCTTAGTTGCTGGACCGCCACTGGGCACAGATGGGGGAATGGATTTGTACGCTGTCCAATATTTATGTGTAGCTATTGATGATAACAAGATAGATACAACATGTATTTTTGGTATCTCTTATTCTCATACTACATTCACAAACAGCTTTTCAAACACCTGCTTCGTAGTGTGAGATTGAACAATATAAGGAAATGTGTTCTTTTGCTTTGTGCTGATGTGGGATTACACATAGATTTTATGCTAAATTTAAGGGCATGGTCAGAATAGAGAAAATGTTCAGGTTAAAATCAATTAGTCTTTTGCATGTGCCTCATCCATTTTGAAGTTGCTCGATTTATCCATAGGCAGTAACCATCATTTATTATTAAATACTTTATTTTGTAATCTGATGAAATTAATATGACTAATTTACATGCGGTAGTAATCATAATTAGGTGTAAATGATGAAACAAACATATACAGTAACAGCTGCTGGTAGCAAAATGGATGACCCCTTAAGGATGTCCCTATAGAAACTCTTTAGAAACTTGAAACTATGCCGAACAAGGAGAGGGACCAACTTCGGCGGAAGTTGTGACAAAGACACAATACAGGCATTCATCTACTTGTTCCCCCATGGAATACATGGAATATACAGCAATATGTAAAATAAGGCTAAACTGTACACAATTTACTGAGCATCCTCAATGTTTTAACAATCTAAGACATTCATTCCCCCACAACAGGATTTTATTCAAAGGGTAAAATTCGGATGTCTCAGGAAGGTGTGTAAACCTACTTTGACCTTTTAGTCGGGAGTCTGATTCACATGCACAAACCACAGGTTCCTGATGTTGGTAAATTGATGCAGTGGTTTCCTAAGGTTCCTTATCCAAAAAAAACAATGAACAAGACATGTCAACCAGCACCACAACATGGTGGGGAAAAACAAACACACTCTGGGAAATCATTTCTCTGGTATATTCTATGCCAAGTGACGTCTCTCAAGATGTAAGATAATTGCTGTCTTAAAAAGTCTTAAAAAGTCCAGACATTGCAATGATTACGGCTCATATATTTTTCATTGTCTTTTTTATTTATTTGAGGCTAATAATTGCATTCCAAGGGTGGCGGTGGCAATGTCAAGGGGAAACACAGGGTGTATCCCAAATGGCACCCCAGTGTGCTACTTTTGACCAAGGCCCATAAGTAGTGCACTATATATTGAATAGGGTGCCATATGGGACTAAATCATAAACGTGCATTTACGTCATCACCAGGGGTTGGTGCCCGCTGGGCTGAATCCTAAGAGTGGAACCAGCTAACGATGTAGCCAGGAGGCACCCTGACAGTTAAGGTTAGTGGTGAGAGAAGACTGCTCATTTCTCTGTCACTGACCTCCTGATGATGCTCTTGTATACGCACTCACGCACCACACACACACACACACACACACACACACACACACACACACACACACACACACACACACACACACACACACACACACACACACACACACACACACACACACACACACACACACACACACACACACACACACACACACACACACACACACACACACACACACACACACACTGAATGATACGGAAGGTCACATTTGTTGTGTCACTCTATTGACCAGTAGGAATCCTGATGTTGGCTACCTCACTGACATTGTCACTCTGTCTGTGGAGTCATGTCCAAGACTCAGTATGCATCCCAAATGGCACCCTATTCCCTATATAGTGCACTACTTTTGACCAGAGCCACCCTATGGGACATTTTTATTATTATATATTGTACATCGCATGGAATATTCAATTTATATACAAGATTTTAATTACCTGGTGGGTGAAGAACTGGTAGAAGACTCTTCTAGTGTCCATTTGTCCATCAGACAGAGGTGGGATCAAGTCCCTATTATTTGAGTAAGTCTCAAGTCACAAGGTCCGAGTCTCAAGTCGAATCCTAAGTAGAACAGGTCAAGACTGGAGTCAAGTCCAAGTCATGCATTCTAAAAGCAAACAAAAACTAAATCTATAAATGCAATGACTTGTTCAGCTACAAATCGTTGTCTATTTATTGAGTCTACCAGACAGCCCGTTTCATTATTTTGGCGATTTATTGAGTCTACCAGACAGCCCTTTTCATTATTTTGTGTAAATGTAAAATAGGGACCTTGTATCAGTCATAAGGCCATGAAATCAGCAGAAGGCAAGGCAAGATGACGTGCTCAGAGTGTACATTTATTTATGTCTTGGTTATCCAGTGGTGAAAGCACGATATCATATGAAAAATACAAGTAGCTTTAGCAAATATACGCAAGAATTGCCCAAAAGAAATAGCCTCTGTATCATGCTTAAAACATGTCCTATCTGAACAGACACAGGTAGAGGGAAAGACTGTACAGCCTCCTCTTGAGAAATTAAATTGAATCTGTCTAACAGGAGCTCAAACAGGTAGGCCTACATAATACACTCAACAAAAATATGAACGCAACACGTAAAGTGTTGGTCCCATGTTTCATGAGCTGAAATAAAAGATCCCAGAAATGTTCCATATGCACAAAACGCTTATTTATCTTGAATGTTGTGCACAAATGTGTTTACATCCCTCTTAGTGAGAATTTCTCCTTTGCCAGTATAATTCATCCACCTGACAGGTGTGGCATATCAAGAAGCTGATTAAACAGCATGATCATTACACAGGTGCACCTTATGCTGGGCCACTCTAAAATGTGCAGTTTTGTCACACAACGCAATGCTACAGATGTCTCAAGTTTTGAAGGATCGTGCAATTGGCATGCTGACTGCAGGAATGTCCACCAGAGCTGTTGCCAGTGAATTGAATGTTAATTTCTTTACCATAGGGCCCCTCCAACGTTTTAAGGAATTTGGCAGTACGTCCAACCGGCCTCAAAACCGCAGACCAAATGTAACAACACCAGCCCAGGACCTCCACATCTGACTTCATCACCTCCAAGATCGTCTGAGCCCAGCCACTCGGACAGCTGATGAAACTATGGGTTTGCACAACCAAAGAATTTCTCAGGGAAGCTCGTTTGCGTGCTCGTAGTCCTGACCTGGGTATTGACCTGACTGCAGTTCAGCGTCGTAAGCGACTTCAGTGGGCAAATACTGACCTTCGATGGCCATTGGCACGCTGGAGAAGTGTGCTCTTCAAGTATGAATTCCGGTTTCAACTGTACTGGGCAGATGGCAGATATGTGTATGGCGTCATGTGAGCAAGTGGTTTGCTGATGTCAACATTGTGAACAGATTGCCCCATTGTGGTGGTGGGGTTATGTATGGGCAGGCATAAGTTACAGACAACAAACACAATTGCATTTTATTGATGGCAATTTGAATGCACAGAGAAACCGTGACGAGATCCTGAGGCCCATTGCTGTGTCATTCATCCGCCGCCATCACTTCATGTTTCAGCATGATAATGGACAGCACCATATCGCAAGAATCTGTACACAATGCCTGGAAGCTGAAATTGTCCCAGTTCTTCCATGGCCTGCATACTCACCAGACATATCACCCATTGAGCATGTTTGGGATGCTCTGGGTCGAATTGTACGACAGCGTGTTCAAGTTCTCGCCAATATCCACTAACTTTGCACAGCCATTGAAGAGGAGTGGGACAACATTCAACAGGCCACAATCAACAGCCTGATCAACTCTATGCAAAGAAGATGTATCACGCTGCATGATGCAAATGGTGGTCACACCAGATACTGACTGGTTTTCGTTTCCACACCCATACCTTTTTTTAAAGATATCTGTGACCAACAGATGCATATCAGTATTCCAATTGACTGATTTCCTTATATGAACTGTAACTCAGTCAAATCTTTAAAATTGCTGCATGTTGCTTTTATATTTTTGTTCAGGGTACTTTGATCACTCTTTTGTTGCTGAGAATTTTCCTGCACTGCAGGTAATGCAGATATATATAAATTCTTCGTGATTTATATAAATTCACTGAAAACTAGTGATGGGGGAAATAGATATAGTTACATATTAGGCTATTATTTGTAATTATATATTGTATTGTTTTGACAATATAGCAATATTATTTTTGCGCTAGTTGGCTGTACTTGCACCAAAACCCCAGTATTTTCCTTCATAGCTTGTTCTCCAGCCTCTTTTCCTGCATCTGTATTTCTAGGTAGCGATTCATCCTCTACATCCACCCCTCAACCTCCTCCTCACAAGACAATTGCTACATTTGTGCATAATGGCACCCTATTCCCTACATAGTGCACTACTTTTATCAAGAGCCCTAGTAGTACACTATATAGGGAATAGGGAGTAGGGTGTCATTTGGGCGCCATCTAGGATCCCCCAGAGAAAACAGCCATCCAGTCTTGATGGGGTCCTAGCTGAAAACCTTTATTATAGGCTAGAATACGTATACGGCTACCTTGGACAGAATAATTGCTGAATTCTTGCCAAACCCCCATGACTGTTTGTTCAGAATTGCTAACCACCAATGTTGTCCTGATACACATGACAAGCATGACAAAGTTATGTTATAGTAATATAAAGTCACAAAAATAATCAAATGTCAATTGAAAAGAAAGGCATGCTTTCTAAGGAAAGGTGCTGTTATCAATTCGGAAAAAAACAAATCCAAAAAATCTACTACTGTAGTCGAGCCAAAATTCAAATGGCAGATTTCTAGTCTGAACTTATTATTTGGCTTGCTTGATGCAACTAAGATTTTACTTTTCTCAAAATTGCTCATACCTCGTTGGCCTGTGACACATAGTGGTCATTGACAGATCACTTTAGACAGTGACTGTGAGTGTGATCCTACTGTAATGCTTTTGCATTGTCACACTCCTGATGTAGGATTTTTATTTGAGCCAGTTTGGTACAGCAGGAAGATAATCCTAAAGCAACAGCAAAATGTGAATTATCATGTGGATTTTAATTAAATGGACATTTTTGTAGTGGTTGACACATTTTTCGTAAGGGAAAATCAAGTCAAAAATGTCAAGGTGTAAATTACAAACTTTAGAAGCCTTTTTTAAACCTCAAATACACGACAAGTTTTACATTTCCTGCACTGCAGTAAAATTCTCCTGCAAAATTAAGATCCTGCATCTGTAATTGATTACCCATAGTCACCTGGGGAGGGAGACACAGTGATAGGATCACTAAGAGAAGTAGTAGCCTAACTCAATACAAAGGACAAAGTGATGGCTGCATCCCAAAATGCACCCTATTCCCAAAATAGCACCCTATTCTCTAACAGCAAAAGTTGTGCACTATGGTGGTACTTGGGATACACAATGCCACTAACTCTTGAGTCTAAGCACATGAAGACAGCGGGCCAAAATAAACTGTGTATGGTGGTGGTCATGCCCCTGAAGCAACCAACACATTTCTTCAAAATAGGTCAGTGATCTGACTATTTTTATAATAGAAGTCATTTATATCATCCTAGGACAACAAGAATAAAATCGTTTTGACTCCATCGAGTCACTTTGATTTTTTATCACTGCGTGTTGACAGGAGTGTTTCTACAAGGTCCCTTGTCTTTTACCCTCTCTCCACATATCTCTCTCCATATCCCTGTCTCCCAGTCCTGAGGGGTCCATGGGATATAGGTTGCCTTGAGTATTCAAACCAGTCAATACTTTGTAGAAGCACCTTTGGTAGCGATTACAGCTGTGATTATGTCTGGGTAAGTTTCTAAGAGCTTTCCACACCTGGATTATGCAACATTTTCCCATTATTCTTTTCAAAATTCTTCAAGCCCTGTGAAAATGTTTTTTGATCATTTCTAGACAATAATTTTCAGGTCTTGCCATAGATTTTCAAGTAGATTTAAGTCAAAACTGTAACTCAACCACTCAGGAACATTCACTGTCTTTTTGGTAAACAACTCCAGTGTAGATTTGACCTTGTGTTTTAGGTTATTGTCCTGCTGAAAGGTGAATTCATCTCCCAGTGTCTGATGGAAAGCAGACTGAACCAGGTTTTCCTCTAGGATTTAGCCTGTGCTTAGCGCTATTACGTTTATTTTTTATCCTGAAAGAGTCCCCAGTCCTTACCGGCTACAAGCATATCCAATAGCATGATGCAGCCACCAATATGCTTGAAATATGGAGAGTGGTACTCAGTCATGTGCTGTATTGGATTTGACCCAAACATAACACTTTGTATTCAGGACAAGAAGTGAATTGCTTTGCCATGTTTTGAAGTATTACTTTAGTGCCTTGTTGCAAACAGGATGGATGTTTTGGAATGTTTTTATTCTGTACAGGCTTAATTTCACTCTTTTCACTCTGTCAATTAGACGTATTATGGAGTAACTACAACGTTGCTGATCCATCCTCAGTTTTCTCCTTTCACAGCCATTAAACTCTGTAACTGTTTTAAAGTCACCATTGATTGGCCTCATAGTGAAATCTCTGAGCGGTTTCCTTCCTCCTCGGCAACTGAGTTATGAAGGATGCCTATATCTTTGTTGTGACTGGGTGTATTGATACACAATCCATAGTGTCATTAATAACTTAACAATGCTCAAAGGGATATTCAATGTGTCCTTTTTTTTACCCTTCTACCAATAGGTGCCCTTCTTTGCGAGGCATTGTAAAAACCTCCCTGGTCGTTGTGGTTGAATGTGAGTTCTAAATTTACTGCTAGACTGGGGAGCTTACAGATAATTATCACGTCTACTCCCGCTCCCGAGCTCCATCCTGGCAACCCATCATTATGCATACCTTTGCCCCATCATTAGGCACACCTGGACTACCTTTACTATTAGGCACACCATCACTACCTTGATTACTTCCCCTTTATCTAGCACTCTGTTGTATCACCCATCAGGCAGTATTGTTTCTGTTTTCATGTTCAGACGCTACTCCTGTTTTTGTATTCACTCTGTTTGTTCTGACGAAACTCACCGACTGCACCTGCTTCCTGACTTCCTGCATCTTCGTCACAGTATACTGCCTCACAAAATGGAAGCAGCAGCCAACTGAGACATCTCCCACATGGTCGACGAACAGGAGGACCTACTTTGCCAACACCACGACCAGCTGGCGCAACTGGAGAGGGCGATGGATGAGGTCCTCCGTGTTATTCAACATCTATATCTTCCTCAAGGGGCATCACCCCCAACGAGCGAAGGATCCTCTACCATGAGTCGACCCAGCGAGCCAGCACCTCAGCCCATTCAGCAGTCCACCCAGGTCAGCGATCCCTCCCGGACAAATATGACGAGACTCCATCCAAATGCAGTGGCTTCCTACTCCAGTGCTCCCTCTATGTCGCTCATCAGATGGGAGCCCCCACCACAGAAAGGTCCAAGGTTTCCATGGTTATTTCCCTGCTGACCGGGTGGGTGTTGGAGTGGGCTACGGCCCGCTGGGAGAGAGGAGAGGAGGAGCTGGGTTCCTATGAGAGGTTCATGGCTCTTTCAGAGGAGTCTTCGATAATCCACCGGAAGGCAGAGAAGGGGGTGAGTGCCTACTCCAACTAAGGCAGGATGGCCAGAGCCTGAACCAATGGAGGTAGGGGCCACACAACTCCCCGCGGCTGAGCAATGCCGTCGGAGACAGATGGGGCTCTGTCCCTATTGTGGTTAGGAAGGGCACCAACTTCAACAGTGTCCGCCATGTTCCAACCCGAGATCCACTACAGCAGAGGGACGGCCCCGTGATCATCTATCTCCTGGGGTAGGCATGAGTATTCCATCTTCATCACTTTCCGCCGAACCCTTTTTAGTACCGATTTCACTAGCTGGCTGTCCCTCATGTGTTGTTTCTACAGCTCTAGTGGACTCCAGTGCCGTAGGGAATTTCATTGGCTAGACCCTTGCCTCCTCTCTGAACATAATCTCATACCCGCTCTCCTCTCTGTTTCCGGGTTCAAGCACTGGATAATCAACCACTGGGATCTAGGACAATCACACACATCACAGGACCACTCATCATCACCGTGGGACCCATGCAACAAAAAAGCTTTCCCTTCCTTGTCATCGAGGCCCCCGTACATAAAGTAATCCTCGGCCCACCGTGGCTCCAACGTCATGACCCCACCATCTCCTGGTCGAGGATGGAGATTACTGCCTGGGCCCCCGGATGTTGGAACACCTGCTTTCCCTTACCCTGTGGTTCAACGTTGGTTGAGAGTCCTGTGGTTGCCCTCTAGGCCGACATCCCGGAGGATTCGCTTACTGAAGGGGCGTTTCACTTCTGCCCTGTTGCTGTAACACTAAAATCCTACGCTGCCCTTCGTATTGGAGGTGAACGCCTGAGAAGTGGGCGTGGGGGCTGTCCTGTCACAATGCTAAGGTAACCCACAAAAATGGTATCCATGTGCATACTACTAAAAAATAACTGGCTCCTGCAGAGAAGAACTATGATGTTGGCGTCCTGAAGCTCCTGGCAGTGAAGTTGGCACTAGAGGAGTGGAGACACTGGCTGGTAGGGCGTCAAGGAGCCATATGTGAATTGATTGCCCCCCATCTATCATCAGAGTTTGTGCAGTTAGTGACCTAAACTGGGACATGCTTAACACCCCGGCTGTCCTACAATCTTAGCTAGATGCCCTCAATCTCACACAAATGATCAAGGAAACTACCAGGTACAACCCTAAATCCATAACCATGGGCACCCTCTTAGATATCATCCTGACCAACTTGCACTCTAAATACACCTCTGCTGTCTTCAACCAGGATCTCAGTGATCCTGAATGTGTAATGGGTCCGCGGTCAAACGACCACCCCTCATCACTGTCAAACGCTCCCTAAAACACTTCAGCGAGCAGGCCTTTCTAATCAACCTGGCTCGGGTATCCTGGAAGGATATTGACCTCATCACGTCAGGAGAGGATGCCTGGTTGCGCTTTAAAAATGCAGAGAAGGGAAGGAAGTGCAGGGAAGTCAGGAAGTGCAGAGAAGTCAGGAACCAATATACTCAGTCAGTTAGGAAAGCTAAGGCTAGCTTTTTCAAAGAGAAATTTGCATCCTGTAGCACTATTTCCAAAAGGTTTTGGGACACTGTAAAGACCATGGAGAATAAGAGCACCTCCTCCCAGCTGTCCACTGCACCGAGGCTAGGAAACCCTGTCACCACCAATAAATCTATGATAATCAATCATTTCAATAAGCATTTTTCTATGGCTGGCCATGCTTTCCACCTGGCTAACCCTACCCCGGCCAACAGTTCAGTACCCTCTGATGTTGATGTTCTGAAAGAGCTGCAAAATCTGGATCCCTACAAATCAGCTGGGCTAGACAATCTGGTCCCTCTCTTTCTAAAATGATTTGTCGAAATTGTTGCAACCCCTATTACTAGCCTGTTCAACCTCTCTTTCATATCGTCTGAGATCCCCAAAGATTGGAAAGCTGCCGCGGTCATCCCCCTCTTCAAAGTGGAAGACACTCTTGACCCAAACTGTTATAAACCTATATCCATCCTGCCCTGCCTTTCTAAAATCTTCGAAAGCCAAGTTAACAAACAGATCACCGACCATTTCGAATCTCATCATACCTCCACTATGCAATCTGGCTTCCGAGCTGGTCATGGGTGCACCTCAGCCATGCTCAAGGTCCTAAATAATATCATAACCGCCATTGATTAAAGACAGTACTGTGCAGCCATCTTCATCGACCTGGCAAAGGCTTTCGACTCTGTCAATCACCACATTCTTATCGGCAGACTCAATAGCCCTGGCTTCTCAAATGACTGCCTCGCCTGGTTCACCAACTACTTCTCAGATAGAGTTCAGTGTGTCAAATCGGAGGGCCTGTTTTCCGGACCTCTGGCTAGCTAGCTAAAGCCCCGCATTATCTCAGCTCACTGGTCACCATAGCAACTCCCACCCGTAGCACGCACTCCAGCTGTCACAACTTCCACCGGAGTTGTTCCCTCTCCTTGTTCGGGCGGTGTTCGCCGGTCGACGTCACCGACCTTCTAGCCATCGCTGATCCATTTTTCATTTTCCATTGGTTTTGTCTTGTCTTCCATTACACCTGGTTCCAATCCCATCAATTACATGTTGTGTATTTAACCCTCTGTTTCCCCTCATGTCCTTGTCGGTGAGTGTATGTGTATGTGTATGTGTACGTCTGTACTGAAGTGCGTTGGGTTATGTTACCCATTGAATTGTATTATTATGTTTTCCGGTGTTTTTTTGGTAAATAAACTGTGCAGTTAGAAACACAGACTCCAGTGTCTGACTTCTCTGCTGCCAGTTAAACACCCTTATACCAGCAGGTATAATTCATTGGTCATCCCCAAAGCCAACACTTACTTTGGCCTCCTTTCCTTCCAGTTCTATGCTGCCAATAACTGGAGTCCGATATCTCCCTCTCTAACTTTAAGCATCAGCTGTCAGAGTAGCTTACCTATCACTGTACCTGTACACAGCCAATCTGTAAATAACTACCTCATTCCCATATTGTTATTTATCCTTCTGCTCTTTTGCACCCCAGTATCTCTACTTGCACATAATCATCTGCACATCTATCTCTCCAGTGTTAATGTTAAATTGTAATTATTTTGCCTTTATGGCCTATTTCTTGCCTTACCTCTGTCATGACGTTGCCCTCTTTGGTTACAGCGAGCACCATCCCCCTCTCTCTATCTCCTACACTCAGGCTGCTGCAACCTCAGGTCGTAAATTCCTGGAGGAGATTATCTCCTCATGGACACAGTATAGAGAGGGAGTGAGTTTTCATAGAGAGAACAAAGGAATTTCTTCCACCTCACAGAACTGGAGGTCCAAACAGTATTTATGTTCTGGAGAACGTATAAAAGATCGGTGAAGAATCCAGCAACGAACTGGTCGGTTTGGTACAATTTTGTGAAACTCATGAGAGGCAATACGGCCACATTACCGTAACGCTGTTTATACAATAGCCTCAGATATAAGGCTTACATCTAATTGTTGTATAAGATGAATGAGTGAGGATGATACTGTTTGTGAAATTGTGTCATGTGATTTTGGACTGTTTAATGAAGGAAACTCCAATTCCCTTTGGAGTTCAGCTAAATCAGAGGACCGCCCATGAGCACAGTTATGGTCTGGCATCCTGGGACAGGCCCTTTTCTGCTCTTTCGAATAAAACCCCCACCCGGGTTTTCTATCACCAGACCAGCTTACCTCGATAACGAGAGAGCCAAGGTTTGAGAGGAGACCAAGCTTACCTCAATTACGAGATGGCTAAAGGTTGCAGACCAACTTACCACCAGAGGGCCAAGGTTTGAGTAGAGACCATAAACCTGAGTATAAGCTAAAGTTTGAGTAGATGGCTGAATCGTTTAACCATACTACGTGGTTAAACTCTTAGACTATCGATACCGACAGAATAAAAAGATGTCTTTGATATTAATTACTAGTCTGCAGCTAGGAATTCGGTATCATTGAACACGAAGACCGACAACCGCCGAAACATCTATTCTATAACGACATGAATGAAATTCACTCTGAACTATCCATTCTAACCACGACAGAGAGAGAGAGAGGGCAGACAGACTCTCCAACAGAAACAAACTTTTCAACAGAGACGACACACTGAGCGTAAATACACTGCTCAAAAAAATAAAGGGAACACTTAAACAACACAATGTAACTCCAAGTCAATCACACTTCTGTGAAATCAAACTGTCCACTTAGGAAGCTACACTGATTGACAATAAATTTCACTTGCTGTTGTGCAAATGGAATAGACAACAGGTGGAAATGTCATGTACTGTCATGTTGTGTCTTGTCTCTGTCCTTTCCCTTCACCCTGTCTCCCTCTGCTGGTCGTTGTTAGGTTACCTTTTCTCCCCCTCTTTCCCCCAGCTGTGCCTTGTCTCCTCCTAACCACCTCGTCACCCCTTTTCCCACCTGTTCCCTTTTTCCCTCTGATTAGTCCCCTATATCTCTCTCTGTTTTTGTTCCTGTCCTTGTCGGATTCTTGTTTGTTGTGTTTCATGCCTGAACCAGACTGTCGTCATGTTTGCTGTAACCTTGTCTTGTCCTGTCGGAATCTGCCGGTCCGTCTGAGCCTACCTATGTTTGGTAATTAAAGAAGCTCTGTTTAAGTTAATTCGCTTTTGGGTCCTCATTCACGCACCGTAACAGGAAATTATAGGCAATTAGCAAGACACCCCCAATAAAGGAGTGGTTCTGCAGGTGGTGACCACAGACCACTTCTCAGTTCCTATGCTTTCTGACTGATGTTTTGGTCCCTTTTGAATGCTGGCGGTGCTTTCATTCTAGTGGTAGCATGAGACGGAGTCTACAACCCACACAAGTGGCTCAGGTAGTGCAGCTCATCCAGGATGGCACATCAATGCGAGCTGTGGCACGAAGATTTACTGTGTCTGTCAGTGTAGTGTCCAGAGCATGGAGGCACTACCAGGAGACAGGCCAGTACATCAGGAGACGTGGAGGAGGCCGTAGAAGGGCAACAACCCGTGGAGGCCACACACACTACTGAGCCTCATTTTTACTTGTTTTAAGGACATTACATCAAAGTTGGATCAGCCTGTAGTGTGGTTTTCCACTTTAATTTTGAGTGTGACTCCAAATCCAGACCTCCAAGGGTTGATACATTTGATTTCCATTGATCATTTTTGTGTGATTTTGTTGTCAGCACATTCAACTATGTAAAGAAAAAAGTATTTAATAAGAATATTTCATTCATTCAGATCTAGGATGTGTTATTTTAGTGTTCCCTTTATTTTTTTGAGCAGTGTATATATATTGATTGCAATTGTTCCCGAATTAGTGAGCGTTCATGTGCAAAGGATTAGCATTTCAATTGTTAGAATTATCACTCTGTCTAACAAGCCGCCATAACGGTTTAGCCCACTAGGGCACATCCCCCTATTATTTATTTGTAAACATATTTATTTTGTTTGTTTGTGTGATGCATTTCTGTGAATTACTTAGTTAGTAAATAAATGACTTTAAGACAATTGATGTATGGATGACTCATAGTGAAGACTGGGTTCGTGCAGATAACCAACAATTTACGACTTTTGGAATGAGGTAAATAACGTGAGGTAAATAATAATTAATTAATCAGAAGACTAAGTGATCAGATATCAAAATATCTGAAAGTTATATTAGGAAAATTATAACTTCATAATCTGAATATTTTCCTTGGTGCCCGACTTCCTAGTTAATTACAGTTACATGATTAATCAGTTTAATGGCGTAATAATAATTTCAGAGATTTATTTGATAAATAAATCTTCAGTTTTAATGATACCAAAGACACAACACCTCCCTACTCCTCTACATTTGCACACACTGTACATAGATTTTTCTATTGTGTTATTGACTGAACGTTTGTTTATATGTAACTCTGTGTTGTTTTTGTCGCACTGCTTTGCTTTATTTTGGCCAGGTCTCAGTTGCAAATGAGAACTTGTTTTCAACTGGCCTTCCTGGTTAAATAAAGGTGAAATAAATCAAATAAAATAAACGTACATACAACGTTAGCTAGCTTAGCTTGGCTTCACTCATATGAATCACTCGGTCAAAACTCTTCAAAATGAACAGAAAAGTCATCACAGTTTAGATAAACATGTTATCTCTAGTTTTTGAAGACGAAAGTGTGCTTATAAATGTTACAAACCTGAAAACAGGATAGATAAGGAGACAGGGAGAGTTGGCTTCTTTTCACTGGGCTTGTCTTCCGAAACATGAGGTAGAGAGGCACGCGCCTGTGGCAGTTGAGAATTTATGTGACGTGCATGATCCAGACATGTCGAAAAACATATTAATGCATAATTGGAATTTACTATCCCAGAAATTCCCGTATCACGCAAGTGTTAGCGGATGTGTGGAAGTCTACAGCAGGGAAATTACAACCCACGAGCACGCACCTCCAATTTCATGGGATTATAGCAGATCCGATTTACCCAAGAAACTCTGCTTTTCATTCAGTGTATGGCACACTACTTTTGACCAGGGCCAATTTAAGCCCCGGTCAAAATGAATGCATTACATAAGCAATAGGGTGCTATTTGGGTCACACCCTCAGTGATTCATTAATCACGACGGTCTGCTCTCATCCAAGGTGCCACCAGTCACAAGGTGTTACAATGCCATCATTTGTGGCGGAAGACATTTTCACCCAGGAACTGCATGTGACAGCTTGACCTTTCGCGGAGCTATCGACTCTCTCCTTCCTCTCATTGCTCATCCAGAGAGAGAACTCATGCTTGGGAGAAGCTCTCAGGCCATGCATTCAAATGCATGTTATTACTACTAATTCATTAACTGCGTCAATTCACATTAACACATTTACTTGTGTCAATTCAAATCAACTGAACATTCATGTTAATTGCAAGATGAGCACTTGCATGGAGACTCCCTTCCATATTCTCACTATATTGTGATATTAATATTGCAAATGAATCACGTGCCATGTCTATCCAATTAACATTGTTTCTGGTGATCCGTCTCATGTCAAAGGCCCTCCACTGACCAGTAACGTACCTCTGTAATTAGATCCATGATAGTGTGATGGAGGGGGCAAGACGTGTGTATCCCGTAGTGATAATCTTCATACAGTATGGATATCATTATCTGTGTTATAAAATGAAATGCTGTAATGATTAATTAAAGGGCCTCATACACTATTCAGCCTGATATAATCATGTATCTGAAAAGAGGAAGGAACGAGTTAATCATATATTTCAATGAGGGGAACAATAGTGCTGAAGTATGCTCAACTGCATAAAAAATATGTATGAAAACAACTATTTCAAATTCAAATAAATTATTGGCCAAATGCTGCTCAAGAACACCACACCACAGAATACTACTCCAATAAAAATATATATATACTGTATATATTTTTTTATTCTAAGGCACTCATTTGTTGATCTGCTAGGTGCCCATAAAAAGGAGGGCCCCTACAGCAGCAGCATGTTGGGACTGTAATAATGTAGCATTGACACTGTGTGTGCATCCCAAATGGCACCCTATTCCCTATTGAACCTGGTCAAAAGTAGTATATTATATAGGGAATAGGGTGCCATTTGCGATGCCCACCGGTATCACAGTCTCAGAGAATTGGTGTTGGCTACCCCACGCTGATCCTGAAAGGGCACAGAAGAATGTATCTTTTTAGAGCTGGCTGAGGACATGGACTTTCTTTCGCTGCCTGGCTAGTCTGTCCCCTCTGATAGCCATCATCACAGCTCAACACAGATCTCCCCATACCCTGGTTAAGACAGGTCATAGCTGACACATGTAGTGTAGTTGTGCAAGTGCACACAGCACAGGTACTAAATCAATGTGAGTCATTTCGGTGAAAAAACCCATCTAGCTGAATATAATGATAAGATTTAGAGGTAGGCAGGTAGCCTAGTGGTTAAGAGCATTGGGCCACTAACCGAAAGGTCGCTGGCTTGAATGCCAGAGTGGACTATGTGAAAGAAATCTGATGATGTGCCCTCGTGCAATGCACTTAACCCCAATTGCTCCTGTAAGAGTGTCTGCTCCATAAATGAAAGGTAAAATTATAGATAATAGACTGAGGTCCTTTACAAGACAGTTACTACACAGAAAAGACTGAAGGGATCCTTAGGATGTCCTCTCTGATGCCACCCCTTTGTCTTAAAGTCTATTTTTAGTCATTTATCAATTTGAACTGACTTTCCACTGACTTTCCAATTTGAACTGACTTTCCATCACCTATTTAGCTACAGTAAGTAAGTACTGCAAGTCTTGTCCAAGCCAGAACATCCCATTGGGCAGGAGCCTATCTGTTTCTGTAGCAAGAGGCAGCTTGATGCACAATCAAGTCGAGTTAAGTCAAATCTAGTCAGGTTTATTTGTCATATGCACAGGATGCACACGGTGTAAACACTACAATTAACTGCTTACTTGCAGGCTCACCTCTCAACAGTGTGACAATAATAAGAATAAAGTATGTCAGTTAAAACAAATGAAAATAAAATGAAAGCTCAATAGAACAACGTAGAATGGATTTAGCCGGAATATAAATACAAGGTAGGCTATCACATGATTATTATGAGGACATCAGAAGCAACAATGAATGGGTTTTTCACTGCCTTTTCACTTTCTAGTGACAAGCACAAAAGTAGTACTGGCAGCCTACTGTATGTGGCAGGGCAACTTTGAGACATTTTGGGGTTGGCATGTTTTGCATGAGGCCAGCCGTCTAAAGTGCTCTTCCTCACATCACTTGATGTACATAGTGAGTGACATGCCTGAACGTCACTCCTAAGGAGTATGGGACATAGATGCTTTTATTCATGGTTATTCATCAAAGTATGAAAACGAGGATTCAGTTATAGTTTAAGATTTGCAGTGAATGAATCTAAACCCCCAGGAGACAGGTTGTGTATTCAGCTGCCAGTCATCCTCCTTTTCTTATTATGAGTTGAACTTGATATTAAACATTCATATTTTGCCTACACTCATTTATATTTTCAATTGAAGGCCATCTTTCTCTTTGTGAACTGTACCCTACTGCCTGTTATGTTGTTTCCCTCATCAGGATTAGGTTATGCAAAACGTGAGTGGTAGAGACTTGGGTAGACCTCATAGGACTTATATGACACCTGTGCTATATCTCATATATCTATATTACATTCTGTGTGGTATGGGGCGCTCATGTACCAGTTCAAACTCCAGACTTCGACCCCCTTCGAGTTGAGCCCATAAGTAAACCCAAAAGCCGAAGGTTAAACACTTGGACATGGCAGGACTCAACAGGATTGTGCATTTGCTCAGGCAACTTGAAAAAAGCAGCGTAAGTGGACTCCTTTATAGCGAAAATGCACAAATGCAAGATTATTAAATGCTTGTAAACTTTTGATAGTTTAATATCTAACTTACCTAACTTGTTATCCAGTAGCCAGATGGCAGTGCTGCGTCGACATTAGCCCAAGATGTACTCTTATGCGTTTCCAGCTACAATAGTCGTTACAACATTAACAATGTATTTTTCTAAAATGGATCAAATAGTTTTTTCCCTCAATCTACACACAATACCCCATAATGACATTTTTGCAAATGTATTCAAAATAAAAAACTGAAATATCACATTTACACAAGTATTCATATGCTTTACTCAGTACTGTGTTGAAGCATCTTTGGCAACGATTACAGCCTTGATTCTTCTTGGGTATGACTAGGGTCGATTTTAGCGTGTAAATCTTGGTTGGACAAAACAATTATTATGGAATGCATGCCAGCAAAGCCACAACACTAAACAACACATTAATTGCACTATAACGATGACAAACAGTGCCCACAAACTGTTAAGGCCTACACAAAGCTGTCCCAACAGCAGAGTCCCAACATCAGTCCCAACACCTTACCATTGCTACGCCTGGCTATCAGGGGACCTTTGTCTGACAGAGAAAATAGTTCATTCAGCCTCATTTACTGATAGCTGATATGGCTGACTTGTTTAAAACTAATTATGTTTCTACTGACAATTGAGATGTACAAACTATGGCATAAGGGCAGAAGCACAAGCAGATAAGAGGCAATCCGTAATCTCCGTAAGACATTAATGAGCGAGCTAGGATGGACGTAGTCAATATAACTATTTGCTCAGCACTTTTGAAATGTACAGCGACAGAATCAGAACATGGGCCGTTCTTACAGTGTTCTCCCTGTACACCAAGTCAGAACCGTAGGATAAATCAAGGGGGCATATAAGCAGACAATGAAAGCTCTTACAATACTCAATGATTACATGTCACGTCCTGACCATAGAAAGCCTGTATTTTCTATGGTAGAGTAGGTCAGGGAGTGACTAGGGGTGTTTAGTCTAGTTGATTATTTCTATGTGGGGTTCTAGGTTTATTTTTCTATGTTGGTGTTTGTGTATGATTCCCATTTAGAGGCAGCTGGTAATCGTTGTCTCTATTTGGGGATCATACTCAATTAAGTTGCATTTTTTTCCACCTGTGGGTTATGGGATATTGTTTATGTTTAGTTGCCTGATCGCACTGCATTGTCGTCACGGTTAGTTTATTCTTTATTTGTTTTGTATTTACTTAAGTTTCACTTTATTCATTAAAAGTATGTAGAACTCAAAGTGCGCTGCTTCTTGGTCCGACCATCATTATTACTAACATTGTGACATTACATTTCTCAAAAATAGGTTATAGGCACCACCAAGCCAGAACAGTAAGCAAAATTAAGAGGTGAAAATAGACCAAATTATTTGGGTGAGACACATGGGCTACTAACACAACATATTACTTTCTTAGCAACAGTATACAGTATATCACAAAAGTGAGTACACCCCTCACATTTTTGTAAATATTTGAGTATATATTTTCATGTGACAACACTGAAGAAATGACACTTTGCTACAATGTAAAGTAGTGAGTGTACAGCTTGTATAACAGTGTACATTTGCTGTCCCCTCAAAATAACTCAACACACAGCCATTCATGTCTAAACCGCTGGCAACAAAAGTGAGTACACCCCTAAGTGAAAATGTCCAAATTGGGCCCAATTAGCCATTTTCCCTCCCCGGTGTCATGTGACTTGATAGTGTTAAAAGGTCTCAGGTGTAAATGGGGAGCAGGTGTGTTAAATTTGGTGTCATCGCTCTCACACTCCCTCATACTGACTGGTCACTGGAAGTTCAACATGGCACCTCATGGCAAATAACTCTCTGAGGATCTGAAAAAAAGAATTGTTGCTCTACATAAAGATGGCCTGGGCTATAAGAAGATTGCCAAGACCCTGAAACTGAGCTGCAGCACAGTGGCCAAGACCATACAGTGGTTTAACTGTACAGGTTCCACTCAGAACAGGCCTTGCCATGGTCGACCAAAGAAGTTGAGTGCACATGCTCAGCGTCATATCCAGAGGTTGTCTTTGGGAAATAGATGTATGAGTGCTGCCAGCATTGCTGCAGAGGTTGAAGGGGTGGGTGGTCAGCCTGTCAGTGCTCAGACCATACGCCGTACACTGCATCAAATTGGTCTGCATGGCTGTCGTCCCAGAAGGAAGCTGTCGTCCCAGAAGGAAGATGATGCACAAGAAAGCCTGCAAACAGTTTGCGGGCAGTTTAGTTGACATACTAAAGCAGAGCATGATCCCCTCCCTTCAGGGAGACTGAGCCGCAGGGCAGTATTCCAACATGATAACGACCCCAAACACACCTCAAACATGACCACTGCCTTGCTAAAGAAGCTGAGGGTAAAGGTGATGGACTGGCAAAGCATGTCTCCAGACCTAAACCCTATTGAGCATCTGTGGGGCATCCTCAAACAGAAGGTGGAGGAGTGCAAGGTCTCTAACATCCACCAGCTCCGTGATGTCGTGATGGAGGAGTGGAAGAGAACTCCAGTGGCTACCTGTGAAGCTCTGGTGAACTCCATGCCCAAGAGGGTTAAGGCAGTGCTGGAAAATGATGGTGGCCACACAAAATATTGACACTTTGGGCCCAATTTTGGACATTTTCACTTAGGGGTGTACTCACTTTTGTTGCCAGCGGTTTAGACATGAATGGCTGTGTGTTGAGTTATTTTGAGGGGACAGCAAATGTACACTGTTATACAAGCTGTACACTCACTACTTTAGGTTGTAGCAAAGTGTCATTTCTTCAGTGTTGTCACATGAAAAGATATACTCAAATATTTACAAAAATGTGAGGGGTGTACTCACTTTTGTGATATATTGTACATATCTCCCTGGCATATTACGTCATTTATGCAGCAGCATACAATACATTTTGGGACTTACGTTGTTGTGCTGTGCTCACTTGAACAAGAATGTGGCGCGGCGGACCCTCTTGGGCAAATTTTGTCATCAAACTTTGTTATTAAAGTCTGGCATTCTCTGGATTTATGGTGCTTTGGGAACTCGAGAGAAAAAAAGGTTGAATCATGACTTCAGTGATCTTCAGGTCGTAGCTCTAGAAAGAGGATTGAGTTTCCGATTTACAATTCCAAGTTGGATGAAAGTTGAAAACATATTTTCCCAGTCGTAGCTCGTTTTTCTCGAGTTCCCAGTTGTCTTGAACTCACTTAAAGTCAGATTTTTCAGTTCCGAGTTAACAGTTGTTTTGAGCGCGGCACAAATCATGCTTATTTGACAGCAGGGCCAATGTTGAATGTTAATAATTTTAAACTACAAGAGACCCTTAATCTTAGACTTAGGACCACACAGCAACTCCACTGAAGAAGCTTTGCAATGCTTGCAGTTAGCCACTGACGCCTTCCAAACCACTCATTGTTGAATTTGCCATTTCCAACTTGTTGTGTAATGTTTATGCCAATGGCTGATGAGCACCAATATGTTTTATCCATAATTTCTCTTCATTATTTCTCTTCATATGACAAGGATTAAAAAGGATGTTCCAGTAGATTGTCGACTTGATTCATCATGATAACTGCTAGCTAAGATTTTGATAGTATGATGTTGATGAGTCCAATCAAAGCTACTGTAGATATAACTTAATTTGACGTAATTTTATGTTTGGCCAATGACCTTGAGCCTTCTTGGATGAGCACTTCTAATGTAACTCTATTGCAGCACCCAAGGGGCTTGAATTTTCAAGCTCTACCCTTAGACTTGGCGGTGACGTAGTGTCCCGATGAGTGACAGAACACTGAGCCAATCACGGCTTAATGCTCAGTATTTTCTGCTGGCTTGCCCCACCGCCACAGAAAGCACTGAGCTAGGCTGAAACACCTGCATTTTGAAGCTCCCTTAGTCAAGAAAACAAAAAAGAGACCATGTTTGTTTGCAGCTTTATTAACTCAATGATATATACATATTTTTTACATTGTTTGCAAACTGATATGTGACATGTACTCTGGATTACCGACTTCTACCTGCACTGACCCTGAGCCTGCCTGCCGTCCGGTACCTTTGCCCCATTACTCTGGATTACCGACCTCTGCCTGACCTGACCCTGTGCCTGCTGTCCTGTACCTTTGCTCCTGCATCTGGGTCTTACCTTAAATGTGATAGTACGAACTGGCCATGACTGACCCAGCAAACTCGGACCAGATCCGCAACGCCCTCGCCTCCCAAGAAGCCATCATTTGAAGGCACGAGGAGTTGCTTTGTGGTCCGATGGAAGGGTTCCAGGCCGTGGCCGAACGTCACGACCAAGCATTGGACACATTGCGGGAGCAATTCTGTGGGTTGTCTACTAGGCAGCCTACCACAACAGTAACCTCCCAGCCCTCAGTAGCCCTGGTAGCAGCACCATCCCCTCGGTTTCCCGGGAACCCCGCTTACCTCCCCCGGAGCGCTTTGATGGAGAGTCGGCACCTGTCGGGCATTTCTCGCTCAGTGTTCCCTCGTCACGGAGCTGCAGCCTTCCTCCTTCCCCTCAGACCGCTCTAAGATAGCGTACCTCATCACGCTGATGTCTGGGAGGGCTCTCGCTTGGGTTACGGACGTTTGGGAACAACATTCGGCCGTATGCTTCAGTCTGGAGGGATCGTGGTGGAGGTGAAAAAAGTTTTTGAAGCTTCGTTGTCCGGGAGAGAGGCTGCCCGGAAGTTACTCCAGCTTCGGCAGGGCTCCCTCAGTGTGGCAGACTATGTGGTGGATTTCCGCACACTAACAGCGGAAGGTGCCTGGAACCCGGAAGAGCTGTTTGAAAAGTTCATGCACGGATTATCAGAGGAAGTAAAGGATGAGCTAGCAGCCCGGGAACTACCGACGGATCTCAACTCACTCATCGCTTTAACCATCCGGATCGATGGTCGGCTATGGGAACGTAGGAGGGAGAAAAGGTTTGAATGCAATCTCAATCGCTCACTCAAGGATCCCACCTTAAATCTGATGAACTCCGGAAGTCCCAGGCGTCTACGTCCCCAAGAGGATCCGAGCTTACCCGAGTTCCTCAAAGAGCCTCCGAAGACTGCCGATTCACCCCTTCCCGAGCCGATGCAGCTTGGCAGGGCTAGGCTGTCTCCAACCGAACGCATACACAGACTTGACACACAGAGTTGTCTGTACTACGGTCATTATGTGTCTACCTGTCCCTTCAAGAGACCTAGCTCATTCGTTGGCATGAGTACTCTGATCTCTTAAAGATCATTTTTCTTCTCCCCTTACTCGCCCCCCTCTCCATGCTATCCTGCTGTGGGACGACCAGTCCAAGTCTGTCCAGGTACTCATTGACTGCGAGTCTAATGGATGTTACCCTGGCGTCTGAGCTGGGCATCCCCACTCAACCCCTCTCCATTCCCATGGATGTTAGAGCGCTGGACGGGTGCTCAATAGGCCGGGTCACCCACCATACCACCCCGATCAACCTACGAGTGTCAGGGAACCACAGCGAGATGATCAAATTCCTGCTAGTTGAGTCTCCGCAGGTTCCTGTCGTATTGGGATTCTCTTGGCTCCAGCAACACAATCCCTCTATTGACTGGGCTACTGGTGCCATCGAGCCCATCCTGCCACACGCATTGCCTGAAGTCAGCTCTGCCTGTCCCAGGACATCTTCCTGGGGCTTGGGAATTTCCCCGGACCTCTCCGCCCAGTTTGGCACCGACCGGTATCCAAGAAGGTCAAGCCAGATGCACTGGCACACCGCTATAGCCCTACGGCTACACCCCCAGTAGCCGAGACCTCTCTCCCCCACTCCAGGATCATTAGCCCCTCTGCTGTTCGGTTCGACCTCGGGGCAGGGGATTCCAGTACCTGGTTGACTGGGAGGGTTAGGGCCTGACGGAGAGGTGCTGGTTCTCCGCTAGGGACATCCTGGACCCAGGCCTCATCTCAACCAGGTATGCGCCCAGGTAGGACGCCAGGTGGTGTCCCTAGGGGAGGGATACTGTCACGCCCTAATCTGTTTCACCTGTCTTTGTGCTTGTCTCGCCCATCTTCCCAATGATCTCCTGTGTATTTATTCCTGTGTTAAACGTGATACTCACGGAACTTGCTACATACTGTTTTATGATTTTGAATTCAAATCCATGTTTAAAAAACCTTGCTAAGAAAGTAAGCAATTTACATTTCTACACTGCATCAGTGTACCTTTCATAAACATAAACCTTGCTCTTTGGACACCCATAGAGCAAGTTATTTAACAACCAACTTCCACAATTCAAATTAAAGGATATGTCAGGCAGTGTTCCTCCAGTGGCGTCTGACCCTCTGATAAGTGGGTGTCTCTGCTGTCTCTGTAGCAGCAAAAACAATCACCTCCATCAACTTTACTTCTGGTTAATAACAACATTAAATTATAACAAAATATGCATGCTCCATCCAAAGAAATACACACATCTTGAAAACAATAAGTGCAATTTGCTTTTGTATAGACAGCTGAGGTGGAATGCTGTAAACTGTGTTCGTAAAAATATAGAGCAGATAGTGAATATGGGACATAATGTGCTCTGTGAATGTTGCAGTGCTTTCATCTCTAGGGAGACACAATATATACACAAGCTATTGTCCAATTGAAAATAATTAGAAAATATTTAACAGTCTGTGCAAAGTAGTAACAGTCAATTTCAATATACGTTTTGAAAACTATACATTCAGTATCAAACATGATTCAGTGATTAAGTGTTAACAATAAATATCAGGTGGGGTTTTCTTAAGCAGTAAAACAGCATTAACAACTTCAGATGACCAATATAAATATTATTTTTTTTAAATTATTTTTCAACGCAGAAAACAATCATTAAATGCCTCCAACTTTCTCTTGCTATTATGGTCTTCAAGACTTCAATTTATAAATTTCTCTTCATATTCACGTATTAAATAATATGTGCTAATTGAGCACATTCAGAATAAGGTTTTTCATATAAGCAGACAATGAAAGCTCTTACAATACTCAATGATTACATGTCACGTCCTGACTATAGAAAGCCTGTATTTTCTATGGTAGAGTAGGTCAGGGAGTGACTAGGGGTGTTTAGTCTAGTTTATTATTTATATGTGGGGTTCTAGGTTTATTTTTCTATGTTGGTGTTTGTGTATGATTCCCATTTAGAGGCAGCTGGTAATCGTTGTCTCTATTTGGGGATCATACTCAATTAAGTTGCATTTTTTTTTTTTTTAAACAGGTTATAGGCACCACCAAGCCAGAACAGTAAGCGAAATTAAGAGGTGAAAATAGACCAAATTATTTGGGTGAGACACATGGGCTACTAACACAACATATTACTTTCTTAGCAACAGTATACAGTATATCACAAAAGTGAGTACACCCCTCACATTTTTGTAAATATTTGAGTATATCTTTTCATGTGACAACACTGAAGAAATGACACTTTGCTACAATGTAAAGTAGTGAGTGTACAGCTTGTATAACAGTGTAAATTTGCTGTCCCCTCAAAATAACTCAACACACAGCCATTAATGTCTAAACCGCTGGCAACAAAAGTGAGTACACCCCTAAGTGAAAATCTCCAAATTGGGCCCAATTAGCCATTTTCCCTCCCCGGTGTCATGTGACTTGATAGTGTTACAAGGTCTCAGGTGTAAATGGGGAGCAGGTGTGTTAAATTTGGTGTCATCGCTCTCACACTCCCTCATACTGACTGGTCACTGGAAGTTCAACATGGCACCTCATGATTTGATTTGATTTGATTTGGCAAATAACTCTCTGAGGATCTGAAAAAAAGAATTGTTGCTCTACATAAAGATGACCTGGGCTATAAGAAGATTGCCAAGACCCTGAAACTGAGCTGCAGCACAGTGGCCAAGACCATACAGTGGTTTAACTGTACAGGTTCCACTCAGAACAGGCCTTGCCATGGTCGACCAAAGAAGTTGAGTGCACATGCTCAGCGTCATATCCAGAGGTTGTCTTTGGGAAATAGATGTATGAGTGCTGCCAGCATTGCTGCAGAGGTTGAAGGGGTAGGTGGTCAGCCTGTCAGTGCTCAGACCATACGCCGTACACTGCATCAAATTGGTCTGCATGGCTGTCGTCCCAGAAGGAAGCTGTCGTCCCAGAAGGAAGATGATGCACAAGAAAGCCCGCAAACAGTTTGCTGAAGACAAGCAGACTAAGGACATGGATTGCTGGAACCATGTCCTGTGGTCTGATGAGACCAAGATAAACTTAATTGGTTCAGATGGTGTCAAGCGTGTGTGGCGGCAACCAGGTCAGGAGTACAAAGACAAGTGTGTCTTGCCTACAGTCAAGCATGGTGGTGGGAGTGTCATGGTCTGGGGCTGCATGAGTGCTGCCGGCACTGGGGAGCTACAGTTCATTGAGGGAACCATGAATGCCAACATGTACTGTGACATACTGAAGCAGAGCATGATCCCCTCCCTTCAGGGAGACTGAGCCGCAGGGCAGTATTCCAACATGATAACGACCCCAAACACACCTCAAACATGACCACTGCCTTGCTAAAGAAGCTGAGGGTAAAGGTGATGGACTGGCCAAGCATGTCTCCAGAACTAAAGCCTATTGAGCATAAACCCTATTGAGCATCCTCAAACAGAAGGTGGAGGAGTGCAAGGTCTCTAACATCCACCAGCTCCGTGATGTCGTGATGGAGGAGTGGAAGAGGACTCCAGTGGCTACCTGTGAAGCTCTGGTGAACTCCATGCCCAAGAGGGTTAAGGCAGTGCTGGAAAATGATGGTGGCCACACAAAATATTGACACTTTGGGCCCAATTTTGGACATTTTCACTTAGGGGTGTACTCACTTTTGTTGCCAGCGGTTTAGACATGAATGGCTGTATGTTGAGTTATTTTGAGGGGACAGCAAATTTACACTGTTATACAAGCTGTACACTCACTACTTTACATTGTAGCAAAGTGTCATTTCTTCAGTGTTGTCACATGAAAAGATATACTCAAATATTTACAAAAATGTGAGGGGTGTACTCACTTTTGTGATATATTGTACATATCTCCCTGGCATATTACGTCATTTATGCAGCTGCATACAATACATTTTGGGACTTAAGTTGTCCCTAGGGGAGGGATACTGTCACGCCCTAATCTGTTTCACCTGTCTTTGTGCTTGTCTCGCCCATCTTCCCAATGATCTCCTGTGTATTTATTCCTGTGTTAAACGTGATACTCACGGAACTTGCTACATACTGTTTTATGATTTTGAATTCAAATCCATGTTTAAAAAACCTTGCTAAGAAAGTAAGCAATTTACATTTCTACACTGCATCAGTGTACCTTTCATAAACATAAACCTTGCTCTTTGGACACCCATAGAGCAAGTTATTTAACAACCAACTTCCACAATTCAAATTAAAGGATATCTCAGGCAGTGTTCCTCCAGTGGCGTCTGACCCTCTGATAAGTGGGTGTCTCTGCTGTCTCTGTAGCAGCAAAAACAATCACCTCCATCAACTTTACTTCTGGTTAATAACAACATTAAATTATAACAAAATATGCATGCTCCATCCAAAGAAATACACACATCTTGAAAACAATAAGTGCAATTTGCTTTTGTATAGACAGCTGAGGTGGAATGCTGTAAACTGTGTTCGTAAAAATATAGAGCAGATAGTGAATATGGGACATAATGTGCTCTGTGAATGTTGCAGTGCTTTCATCTCTAGGGAGACACAATAGATACACAAGCTATTGTCCAATTGAAAATCATTAGAAAATATTTAACAGTCTGTGCAAAGTAGTAACAGTCAATTTCAATATACGTTTTGAAAACTATACATTCAGTATCAAACATGATTCAGTGATTAAGTGTTAACAATAAATATCAGGTGGGGTTTTCTTAAGCAGTAAAACAGCATTAACAACTTCAGATGACCAATATAAATATTATTTTGGATGACAAAATCTTCAAAAGTTTCTGCACAATAAATTAAAAAGGTACCATTCCAATTTTTTTGCACCTTCAACGCAGAAAACAATCATTAAATGCCTCCAACTTTCTCTTGCTATTATGGTCTTCAAGACTTCAATTTATAAATTTCTCTTCATATTCACGTATTAAATAATATGTGCTAATTGAGCACATTCAGAATAAGGTTTTTACATAAAAATATGTAAGTATGGTAAGTACCAGTTGTAATGAGTATGATGGGAAACAGAGTGCTGGTTTCAAGTGCAGGGGGTAGCAGGTGTTTATTTAGTAAAGGACCACAGGGGGAAGCAGGTAGCAGGTTCCAGGGACAGGCAGAAGGTCGTACACAGGGAATCCAAAAAGGTAACAGTACAGGCAGGGAAAAAAGCTAATAACGTAGTGAGATCAGGCAAGAGATTGATGACGGGAAATCTGATGTACAGGCAGGGAATAGGCAAAAAACATTGTTAGTGAGGATGGCCAAAAACTACGCTACACAGGAGGACTAAAACAGAAATAAACAGCGCTCCAAATAGAATGTATACAAAAAACAAACAATAACTCACAATGATGGGGTGCAATGAACTGAACTAAATAGTGTGTGTAAATGACATACAGGTGTGTGAACAGGTGATCAGAATTTAGGTGATTGGGATCTGGAGAGTGAGCTGCGTTCAGGGGATCTATGTGTTTTAGAGTGTGAGTTGGAAGCAGACGTTACACCAGTATGTAAGTACCAGTATGGTTCATTGGCTACATGTGGTCATGTAATTTTCCTATTAACCTCTAAGCAAAAACAGACAAATAAAAAATACAGGTGGTTGTTTTGTGTAAAAATAGAAGTAGGAAATCTGATGTTTTCTACCTACAGTAAGATTGCCTAGTAGTATTATACATCTGGGTAAAAATGATCTGAGTGACTTTTAGCTGAGTGACTTATCTGAGTGACTTTTAGCTAGCTTGGTCCCAGATCTGTTTGTGCTCTCTTGCCAAGTCCTATAGTTAGTGTCAAGCGAGAGGTCAGGGAGAGGTTAGCTCTGGTCCAGGGTGTTACATGCAGCTTGCTGATGCTGAAGGCTCAGCGTAAGCAAGCCGTACGTAATGCCCTGGACCAGAGCTAGACGAAGGTTAGAACCAGAAAGGGTAAAACTAACCAGTCTCACGACGGTCTAATCCCAGCTCACGTTCCCTATTAGTGGGTGAACTATCCAACGCTTGGTGAATTCTGCCTCACAATGATAGGAGGAGCCCACATCAAAGGATCAAAAAGCAACGTCGCTATGAACGCTTGGACGTAGGGATGTGAGGACCAGGAGTTTCCCAGATGAAATAATCTGCCCGGGAAAAACTCTTGACCCTAAACAGGATAAGTACATTTACCAATGTAAATATAATGAGACTACGGGTAGATATGAGCAGGAGCAGGTGCCTCAGTTACATCCCAAAACTTTAACATGAACTGTGCATTTTTGCACAGAAGTGAAAATCTACATGATTTTCATTAGAGGTCCACTTCTATCCAAAGAGGCCTCACAGGTGTTTTGAACAGCTAGCCTGGGCGCCAGTATGATTCTGCCCTTGCCAACTCCTCATGCAACTGCCATGCCAAGAGAGTAGCTGTTGCTTTGACAGCAGCAAATGGGGATCCATAATAAATACAAATACAAAAATGGTCATGTTTGGCTTAATCTCCCATGGGCAGATTCTGCGTGTACAGTAGACCGAAAGAATCTGCCAGGACTGAATGGGATCAGGATTGGCCCAAAGGCAGTGCTTAAACTGCTTCGCCTCAAGTGCTTTGTGCATGTGCCCACACGGAGGGGGGGCTTTGGCTGAGGGTTTCCTTTTGCGAGGGTTGCGAATTTTTGCCGGAATGGTCAATTTCTAATTTAGAAATGAATCACGCAGCTGACCAAATTAAGCATGATTTTACCTCTAGGTTAACAGAGATTATGTTTGGTTTGACAATGACAGCAATGGAGTTGGCAAGAGCAGAAACAGATGATGAACAGTCACTGCTACTATGAGAAGCTGTTAATGATGACTCACTGCTAGATACTACAGTATGAAGCAGGGAAGGACAGGATGGTAGCAGCTAGGAGGGGCAGCTAACCGGAGGTGAGTAAGATGGAGGATGAGGAGCCGGTGGGAAGGGTGATAAGGATGTGTTCTAGAGCGTACTACACTATTGACTACACATACAAGGGTTCTTCTGTCTTACACAGGAAGCTGCCCGATTCCTGACTTCGCTCTCAGCTGCCATAAAGAGCTACTTGAGTTCCTTAATTCTCTGCTCTTTATTAGTCAGTGAATGACTCCTGGGGTACATGAGAGATTGGTCAGGAAAAGGATAAACAGCTAATTTTCTCATTTACAAGTCTTATTCCTCTCTTACTGAATTATATAGGAGCTACTGTACGATGGTGGTAGGGGAGGGGTTCACTTGCAACATGGTTAAGCTAAGCTAAGTGAGTGCAGAGATGGGACACTCACTGGGACAAAGTAAGCCGTTTCAGGAACACTTTCCATATACTGGCCCTCCAACAAGCCAAGGGAATATCCTGAAATCTAACAAAACATACACACAAAAAACAGTGTCATAAAATCAACAAACAGTTTGGGATTGATTTCATCCTGATTTCAATGGTGATTTTCAATTCAAACACTTGGCTATTGTTCAGTCTAGTTGATTGTGCTGACTGGTAGAAACCATAGATGGGTGCTCAGTGATCACCTTTGTGGGGATAATCATGGCATAATGATTCTGGCTCTGCAGGAGTCCCTAGAGGAGCAGGAGGACTTGGTCCTTCTCTTGATGGGAGCCTTGGTCTTGTCGATCTGTGTCGTGACATCCTGCAGGTAGACCTCATGCTCCACCTTCCTACGCATGGTGGAGTTCCAGTGATTCTAATAGAGTTGTCTCTCCTATGGGGGATTCAGACCAAAGAAATTGAATAAGAACAATATTATGTCCTATATTGTTAAAGTTATATTGATTGTTATTTGTTATATATCTCTGCATTTCAGACAAATAAAATATTTGATCAATCTTAAAAAAAAAAAAAATTTTAACAAGGCAAATCAAAATTCTTATTTACAATGACGGCCTATCAATCATGAGATTGACTGCATATCAGAGACTGCGTCCAAAAGAGCACCCTGTTCCCTACATTGTGCACTACTTTTGACCAGATCCCCATAGGACTCTGGTCCAAATTTGTGCACTATATAGAGAATAGGCTGCCATTTGGGATGCATACTGAGTGTTACATTTTGCTATAACAGTGCTCTAACTTATAAGAGTGTTATTACCTGCCAGGCAGCAGCTTAGATTCCTCAGTCCAGCGGTTGCCGATACGTTTGTGAGCAGCGTATATGATCTGATCCTCCTCCTGAGTCCGGTTAAGGTGGTTGTGCCAGCGCTCCCGGCACTGCTGGCCGATACGCCCGTGCAGATGCTTGGTAATGATGGACCATTGCTTGGGGCCATACCTGTGCACAGATACATTTACACACGGCACGTTTCAGAATTTAGCATGTGATAAACCTATTTGGTAGACAGAACACACAGAATAGAAACTGTCTTCACCCTCTCATCTTCCTCCTTGGTCCATGGCCCTTTCACCGTCCCTGGGTTGAGCACCTTTTGCCATCGATGCTGACACTGAGAATCCATGCAAAGAATATTTGCTGGTCTGTGGTGTGTAATGAGGAGTAACCAGGCGCTGCACTTGACGCATTTATGAAACTACTTATTCCAGTTACTAATAAGCATGCACCCATTAAGACAATTACTGTAAAAACTGTTAAATCCCCCTGGATTGATGAGGAATTGAACAATTGTATGGTTGAGAGGGATGAGGCAAAAGTTATGGCAAATAAGGTTGGCAGCCCAACTGATTGGCAAAGTACTGCAAATTAAGAAATCATGTGACTAAACTAAAGAAAAAGAAACAACACTATGAAACAAAGATACATTATTTAAAGAATAATAGTAAAAGGTTTTGGGGCACCTTAAATTACATTTTGGGAAAAAAAAGCCAACTCAGCTCCTTCATTCATTGAATCAGATGGCTCATTCATCACAAAGCCCACTGATATTGCAAACTACTTTAATGACTTTTTGATTGGCAAGATAAGCAAACTTAGGGATGACATGCCAGCAACAAACGCTGACACTACACATCCAAGTATATCGGACCAAATTATGAAAGACAAGAATTGTACATTTGAATTCTGTAAAGTCAGTGTGGAAGAGGTGAAAAAAGTATTGTGACAAGCCACCGGGGTCTGACAATCTGGATGGAAAATTACTGAGGATAATAGCAGACGATATTGCCAATCCTATTTGCTACATCTTCAATTTGAGCCTACTAGAGAGCATGTGCCCTCAGACCCAAGAATAGTAAAGCCCCCTTTACTGGCTCAAATTGCCTGTTACCAACCCTTAGTAAACTTCTGGAAAAAAATGTGTTTGACCAGATACAATGCTATTTCACAGTAAACAAATTGACAACAGAATTTCAGCATGCTTATAGGACACTCAACAAGCACAGTACTTACACAAATGACTGATGATTGGCTGAGAGAAATTGATGATAAAATTATTGTAGGGGCTGTCTTGTTAGACTTCAGTGCAGCTTTTGACATTATCGATCATAGTCTGCTGCTGGTAAAAACAATGTGTTATGGCTTTACACCCCCTGACATAATGTGGATTTACTTGTCTAACAGAACACAGAAAGTGTTCTTTAATGGAAGCCTCTCAAATATAATCCAGTTAGAATCAGGAATTCCCCCGGGTAGCTGTTTAGGCCCCTTGCTTTTTTCAATTTTTACTAACGACATGCCACTGACTTTGAGTAAAGCCAGAGTGTCTATTATATGTAGATGACTCAACACTATACACGTCAGCTACTACAGCGACTGAAATGACTGCAACACTCAACAAAGAGCTGCAGTTCGTTTCAGAGTGAGTGTCAAGGAATAAGTTAGCCCTATATATTTCTAAAACTAAAAGCACTGTATTTGGAACAAAACACTCACTAAACCCTAACCTCAACTAAATCGTGTAATAAATAATGTGGAAATTGAGCAAGTTGAGATGACTAAACTGCTTGGAGTAACCCGAGATTGTAAATTGTCATGGTCAAAACATATTGATGCAGTAGTAGTGAAGATGGGGAGAAAATGTTTTTGATGCACGCCAACAAAGCCACTATACAACACAACACTAAACAATACATTAATTGCACTATAAGGGTGACAAACGGTGCTGACAAACTGTTAGGGCCTACATAAAGCTGTCCCAACATGACATAATGATGTCCCAACAGTCCCTTACCACTGTTACACCTGGCTATCATCGGAGCGTTGTCTGGCAGCGAAACAGCTGGTATGGCTGACTTGCTTAAACAAATGTGGTTTCTATTGACAATTGAGATGTACAAACTATGGCATAAGGGGGCGAGGAGGGGATAAGAGGCAATCTGTAATTTCGATTAAGACATGAGCGAGCTAGGACAGACGTAGTCAATATAACTATTTGTTCAGCACTTTTGAAATGTACAGCGACAGAATTCAGAACATGGGACGTTCTGACAGTATTCTCCCTGTACACCATGTCAGAACCGTAGGATAAATAATGGGGGCATATAAGCAGACAATAAAAGCTCTTACAATATTAAATTATTACATTTTTCTAAAACAGGCTACAGGCTACATGTGCACCACCAAGTCATACCAGTAGGCTAAATTATGAGGGGAAAATGGACCAAATTATTAGGGTGAGGCACATGGGCTACTAACAGCATACTACACAACATACACTTAGAATTACTTTCTTAGCTAATTTATGCAAAAGCATACGGGACACTTTTGGACTCGCCTTGTTGTGCTGTGCTCACTTGAACAGGAAGGTGTCATCAAAGTCTGGCATTCTCAGGATTTTTGGCTCCTGAGTGGCGCAGCGGTCTAAGGCACTGCATCTCAGTGCTAGAGGTGTAACTATAGACACCCTGGTTTGAATCCAGGCTGTATCACAACCAGCTGTGATTGGGAATCCCATAGGGCGGCGCACAATTGGCCCAGCGTTGTCCGGGTTCGGCCGGTGTAGGTCGTCGTTGTAAATAAGAATTTGTTCTTAACTGACTTCCCTAGTTTAAAAAATGTATCTTAATTATTTCTCTTATTTGCCAGTAGATTGTTGACTTGATTCATGATGACTGCTAGCTTGCTAGCTAAGATTTTGAAAGTATGATGGTGACATGATCAGTCCATTCAAAGCTACTGTAGATGTAACGTGGTCAATGACCTTGAGCCTTCTTGGATGAGCACTTCTAATATTGCACTTCTAATATTGCAGCACCCAAGGGGCTTAAACTTTCTAGCTCTACCCGTAGATTTTGCGGTGACATTAGGTCCCCATGAGTGACAGAACACTGAGCCAATCACGGCGTAACTAGAGAAAATTACCAACCACTACGCTCCTTATTTTCCGCTGGCTGCCCAACCATCACAGAAGGCACTGAGCTAGGCTGAAACATTTTGGAACTGCCTTACTCAAGAAAGCAAAAATGAGACCAAGTTTGTATGCGGCTTAATTAACTCAGTGATTTTTATTTTATTTATATTTTTTAAACATTGTTTGCAAACTGATGTGACACGTATTAATGCCAAAACAACATGCAAAACAGGCAAAATAATAATATTTTTTAGCTAAATAGGTGCGGCTCAAAACAGGTGATCTGCCCTGAATGACATGTCGCCACTGCATTAAATACTATTTTCTCAGGAGTTGACTGTCTTCTGTTTTTGACAACTCAGGTATTACCTCTTCCCTTGACTTTCTGTAAAGGCTTCTTGGGGCATCCCCAACATCTATGAGAAAGGAAAGACCAATAAGGTTAATATTACAAGCCAGGAGATGATAATAATGTTCACAGGCGACAACATACACATCAAACATACCAAAAGTATCGACTTCTTCTGCTGCATCTGGCCATATGTCTCCTGTTCAAGTTGTTTTATTTATGGAGAAAGCGTACAAGAAGCATCTTATTATATTGATTAAATGTAGTTTTCTGAAATAAGAGATCAGTTCAACTAGCTATGAAGTCATCAATAAATGTAGCTAGTTAGCAATAAACTAGCAAGTTAGCTAGAAAGTTAGCTACAGTAGATAAGTAATCTATCTGGCTATCTAGCTAAAACAAGACAGCTAGTTACTATACACTTTGCTAGCTGAGTGAATACAATTATTTTGAGTTATTCATGAGGTTGAGTTTTTGACTGATGATCAAAAACGATTCTGTATTCTGTTTCCAGCTAGCTAATGTCTTCATCTTGCTACTCACATCGCATCTCCTTTTGACAGCTCCACCGTAGGAAAGATACTGGTAGCTAGTACTGTCTCTTTACGGGACACTTACCGGTATTCAGAAATGTGTATATACCACCGATTCTCGCGCCCACCCCCTTCGAGAGAGGTGCTTGGATCCACAGCCACACGTAGACTCTCTTCCCATTGTCAAATATATCAAAATCATTTTCAGCCAGCCAGGTATTTTACAAAGCCCACGACAACGCCTGCATTTTTAACTGGGCTGTTGGTCACCAAGTCATTCATAAAAATCTTACAATTACATTATGACATGGGATAGATGGAACGTGGAAAGTTTCTGATATTTCAAAGTTGAAGCAATGCTACCATCTGGTGGACGACAGATAGAGACCCTTGAATTCATAATTGCCTGTCATTAGTCTAATATACTGTATATTCTGTCACATTCATGTTTGTGCGCCACAATGCAGTGACCCATCCCGGGTGAAATGAAGATATACCCGTCAAGTAGACAGACAGTGCACACTCACACGACAACCCTGCACACACACATATTGACGCCCACACACATTCCCCATACCCTGCTGCTACTATTTATTGTTATTTACCCTGCTGTCCAGTCACTTTTACCCCTGCCTACATGTACATATCTACCTCAACTACCACTATATCTCTGCACATTGATATGGTGCTGGCCTTGTATATAGAATACATTGTGTGTTTTAATTTGATCTGACCTAGAATGTTCTATTTCTTTACCTTTGATATTGAACACAGCTTTGTTGAGGAAGAGCTTGTAATTAAGCATTTCACTGTACTGTTTACACCTGTTGTATCATGGACAGCAAACTTTTGATAAGAGGCAAACTTCAAGATGGGACCAAACATATGCTATTGATCAAGTGGATCTACATGATTAATTAAAAAATTATAATTGTAAGTGAATTCAAAGGCAAGTAGTTAAGGAAGTATTAGTGACCACAATACAACATTGTGAAGAAATTACTTTATTGTTTGGTTGAAAAGTCATCACACATGCAAACAGCAATGTTGTAGCCATGGTATCTTCAATCTTTTATTAGCAAACAAGAAAAAAAGTTAACAAAAAATGAAAGAACTTGAGTTTCTGTACAGATCAAAGTATACTACAATATATACTATTATAATACAACTGGCTTACAATACATATAATTAGTACAGCAGTCACAAAGAAACAAACTTCAAGTTTGTCAAAACAGTGTTGTCTGAGTTTAATATTTCCTTTAAATGTTCCCTTGGACTGACAATATCTATATTTGAGTATATCTAGTATATGTTTTATTCTAATATTCCCTATTTTTATGAAAGTGCTAAGTTTTACATTTTGTTCACTAGAAAGAAAAGCTGTGGAGCTCTTTAAAAAATGACCTGCAATTAATGTGTTTTTTTAGGCAGGTACTGCTTTTTGCCATAATAAGAAACCTTGTCCAGAAGTCAGGCCAAGACTCAGTAAGACTCAAGGATATAAGGCCATAAGCTGATAATGGCAGCATCCAAAGTTACCATGTCATTCTAGAACAACAAGGTGATTTGGAATACTCCAAAATCTGGGTTGGCAACAAAAGTGTAAACTCAATGTGGCCCATAATGCCTTTATCTCAATGGCCACTTAAATTAGTTAACAGTGAAGCCTCTGCCTTCCAATGTGAGGGCCTATAAAACACCCCAACTCGGTTTTTGGTTGAAATTCCAACAAACAAACCAAAAGTTACATTTTATAATGTTGCGAGAGGAATTGAATGCCACAAAACTGATCTGAATGCAACATGGTACTACACGGTTTGTCTATAAGTTTACAATCAACTGGATTGGCTGAACAACCAATTGGAAATATACTTCACACCACTGAGAGATGTAGTACTTTGTTCATGAGATATCAAAATGTACAACCTCCATGAAATCTCTTTCAAGGATTTCATCACATTCTGCACCAAAAGATCAGACATCTCATGTCACAAATCGGCAACATAAATGTTCACAGCACTTAAAAACATCCCTAGAGCTGAATAGACATAAAGTAACTAGACATACATCACAATTCTTAGTAATACCAACTGATTGTGGTTTCCATTAAATTAGAATGAATAACTATATTTCTATGGTTGGTTCATCCCAAGTTTATATCCTAATGAATGGTGAGAACACTAAAGGGAGCCTACAGGGTTCAACACACCCCTGCATAACAACATTCAAGTGCAAACATACATTTATTAGATTGAATAATAAAATGCCAGCATTGCATGTTTACAAAACAACAAAAACTGCAGGCAGATCATGGAAAAATAATTATCTGCTATTCTTGAATTGATTTATCATTCCTAAAAAGATAATCTGTAAACCTGGAAAATTCACAAATCAAGTCTTACACAAAAGTCTTTCTAAAGTATTTCAAAAAATAATAATCCTGCACTGCATTCCATCTTTCACTAAAGGAAATTGCATACAAGTAATGGAATATACTCCCAGGTGTGTGTAGTATGTTATGCCGGCCCTTCCAACAGAATACAGCACCACATCAAGTAGTTCAGCATTTTCGCAGCACACTTAACTTGGGCCACTCGTTTGGGTTTTATGAGAAATCTCAAAAGTAACATAAATTACTCTTCAAACATCAGTAAGTAGCCTTGAACCCAAAAGAATCAACAGGCATTTTCCCCAATCAGTGCACACTTCAATGTCAATCTCTAAATTCCACCAATCAATTGGTTATATTCAGAACAGTGCTACACTTTCTTTCAAATGGCACTCACATTTAAATGATCATTTTAAACAGAATCTTTCAATTCTTATAAAATGGCCCAAATACAAACAAAAAAAGATCACAGGGTTTTCCGACAACAAACATCAGTCGATGTATATGCTTATCATAAGGGCATGTGACTCCTTCCTTCAGGAATTAAGACAGCAAACATTCACATGGAGAGCAAAGTTCAAGAAAAGAAAAAAAACTACATTTGGAAAATGTTACTGTTGTTTATAGCAAATATTTTGGTAAATCAGAAAATGTGATGATGGTACTCGTTACATTTACAGTGTGCACTTTGCTGAAGCAGATGTTTGCGGACATTACAATACTGGCGTGGGATGGGATCTCATCAGCTCAAGCTGTTCTACTACCTCTTGTCTTAAGACATGGGGGGCATCTACAGGAATGCATTTCAAGCATGAGAACCAGCTTCGCTCCTTGGAGCTTGGTGCATGTTTCTGTATAATAACATTAGTCTGTCACCAAAGGCAGTAACGGTCAACCTCTGGCAATCATGCAGTAAAGACAACAAAACACAATGAATACCAAAGCTTTGATACAACCTGAAGCATTCACATACTAAATGTCAACCAGACAGAGGTGTGACTGATCATGACTGAGATAACTATAGGGCTGGGCCTTTTTCCCATCAGGAATGATCCATCGGCTCCAGGGCGTTGGTATGCTCTGCATCCTGGCTATCCATTTCCTCCAGCTCCTCTGACCCTGCATCCTTTCCATCAGGCTTGTTCCCTGCCTTCACTGGTGTGCCATGAGCACCAGCAGTAGATACGTCCATAGAAGAGGCTTCCTGTTCACCTATCCCTGGGGTAGATTGGGAAGCACTCATCTTAGCCCCACTTGTCCTCTCTGCAGGGCCCCCAGTGCCTGCCCCTGCATTGCTCTGCTCCCTCAGGTGCCTGTCCATGGAGGCTTGGATGGATGAGACCATCTCCTGTAGTTTTTTCCTCTGTTCTTCAATCATACTAGGGTCTAGGTGTCGGCTGTCTTTCATGGTGACGAAACCAGGAGCCATGCGCACCAGCTCCTTGGTTGCATCTTCTGAGATGTCAGAGAGGTCAGGTCCCTTTGAGACGCTGGCGCTCAGGTCCACCCCGCTGCTGTGCTGGCGGGTGATGGGCCTGTGTTCAGGGGAGAAGCCGCCCGGGGCGCTGCCCAGGGAGTGGCCCTTACCTTGGAAGGCGTTGACACTCTGGAGCTGCTCCTTCTTGCGCACCACACCTCCACTTCCGAGCCTCAGCAGGCTGTGAGAGGGGCTTCCCTCCCGACTCCTGGAGGCAGCCTCAGAGCGGAGCTGCACCAGGGCCTCCTTGACGAGGTCCTCCACGTCAGGGCCCACGGGGAAGTGTCCCGCTGCATCCACACACAGCTCCAGACACTCCTCTGCTGCGTTGTACACAAACGTCTTTCCAGTCAAGTGTGGGAGGGTGCAGTGCTTGCCATCCATCAGGCCTGCAGACGAGACAAGAGCCATTATAGGTAGTCACAGATCAGTACATTTCACATGCAAATGTTGAATATAAAAAATATATACTGTAGTTGTCATTTAAGTTATGCAAAATGCAAAGAGCACAACAACAGAAAACATGTTTACCTACCCATATCTTTCTTCACAATGTTGAAGAAAACTCCACCTTGCTGGAATAAGTGAGGCAGTTTTTTTGCATATGACCAGACATCTTCTCCTGCGTAGGAATGAAAAATACCGCAATTAGCATGTGAAATAGAATAGAAATTAATAGAATACACGCTATCATGTGGTTTTCCTCAGATAAAAATCCTAATTCTGTAGTAAAAATAGGTTGCCTTGTCATTCATTTGCCTTGCCACCCTTTGCAATTACCAAGGCTCTATTCCAACTTACATTACTGGCCCTAATATTACTGGTCCTAATATTACAGGCCAGATAAGATTGCATTGCAATATGCTAGTAAGACACTGAAGGCTGAAGAGTGTCCAGAGACTGGAACTCAGACTCTGTTGTTAGGTGAAGGAGTGGCGATGACCACATCATCCCTTTCATACAGTCTGCACTCTCCTCTCCGAGAGTGCTGCTGCATGCGTTTCAATGAATTCCAAAAGCCACGTCGCTGATGTACAGAAAAAGCACTTGAATAGATTATAATTATTTCAAGTGGGAAAAAGTCATTATGTCCAAAGATTAGGCCTTGATCCATCCCTGGTAAGCCCACCAGTCACTCAATACCTGTAGCACTATCATTCATCCTGCTTCTTGTAACCAATCCAAGAACAGCATGCCCGTATGCTGTGTAAAGCTACCGTCTATAAAGCCTATAGGCCTATCAGTTACTAGCCTCTCACACCCATCACATTCTGTTTCTAGCCTTATATTTACTGAAGGGATGATCTAAGGCATGCCTGGTACTATAGTCTTAAAGGTGTATCAACAAACTGGTTCTCCCTCTACAGCAAGATATTTTTTACTTTTTGTAATGACATCACAGCAGTTTTCTGCATAACTCAAACAGGTATGTCACGTGTTGCTAGACTGTCTTTTTTTTAACAGTAAATAATTATATAAAGTAAAGATTCCTATTGATTTGGATAAGAAACAATTTTCCCACACTTCCTCTTGCTTACCCATTAAGGTTGCTAGGAGACAGAGGGAGGACATCTCAAGGTCAATGTTCTCCTGTAGCTCTCTGCTAGTATTCATTCTGCTGGAAGTCACTGTATCATCACTCTTCACAGAGTGGAGGGAATGCAGGGATGAATGGGAACTGGAGGCACTTGGGGCGGAAACCTTGTGATCCTCTGGACCTCTCAGGATCTCCACAGTCACCCTGTCCCCATGTTGGAGAGCCACAGGCTCATTCTCCTCTCCATCCTTGGGAGGTAAAAGTTCTTTGGGGGGAAACCCATGTCGAATACATTGCTGGGCTGGAGACACAATGAACTCGTTCGCAATGCTCCTCTGGAGCTCAGAAAAGGTGGTTTGAGCCTGTAGAGTGAGCATGGCCTGCCGCCCGTCGCTAGTGGTGACACGGATCTTCTTCTCCTTAATGGAAGTGGAAGAGAAGGAAGATTTGGTGGGTGTGGCTGGAGCGGATGAGGAAGGTTCCTGAGTAGCACTCGGAGAGGACGGCCGCCCATGTCCCTGGACTCCCTTCTGCTCCTGCTTCAGTCGATCTGTCCTCCTTTTCTGGGTCACTAGGGCCTGTTCGCTGATGCTCTGCTGAAGGCTCCGCTCTGCTTTACTCATGGTCAGCTCCTCTTTGTGAATGGTCTTTGATTTCTGCCCAGTTAGTATGATCTTAGTCGGTGGCTGTGTGTCAACGGCCTGCTGGATTTCCACCACGTCTGTGAGTCTCTGAGCATGCGCACCGTCAATGGAGACTGGGTTATACTCATCTGGGTTCTTCTTGGCAGTGTGATGCAAAATGGTGTTCACCACTTTCTGCACTAGGAGCTCACTCCCAAACTCCCCAGGGAAATGCTTGGTAACCAGTTTCATGGCAACATCATAGACGTTGCTGTTCAGGGTCACCTCAACCTCATACTGGAACCAGTACACTGTCTCCCGCACGACACGCCCACCCCACTCCAGAGTGATGGGGAAAGCCTCTGGCAGATTGTCATACTCCTTTCCCTCCCAGTAGTGCTTGAAGCCGCAGCCGCACTTTCCCCCCTGGGAGCGGGTGTTGGTTCTGTCTCCATCTAAGTACACCACAGAGCCGTTGCCATGGATGTGGCGCACTGAGGTGCCGTGGCACCAGTTGCAGGTGTTCAAGGTGCTTAGTTTGTAGTCAGGAATGAGGATGTCTTTCTCTGGGTCGTAAGAGCAGACCACATTGTTCAACGGAAAGCTGTAGTTCTTGTCGGGTCTGAGCTGCCCGTGGGTGGATTTAGCCAGGTTGTAGAGCTTACCACCTGGAGCCAGCCACTCAGGTAGAACATGAAGCTCAGAGAGTGCATTGCAGATCAGACAGCGATGAAGCCGGTTTTCCATGACTGATTTCCTGGCAGCCTCCGTCACCTCTTCGGGTTGGACGCCGATCATACCAGTCCGCCTGTAAACGTACTGATGCACGTCTGCCACCAGGGAGGGGTGGATTCCATGCTTCTCCATGAAGATCTCCTCCATGGCATTGACCAGTCTCATCACATACTTGTCTTGTAAGCTCCGGTCTCCCGCGATGACGCAGCTCCCGTCTTGTTCCAAATTAATGTACTTCTTGATGAGCTCCTGTGGGACCCCCCAAGCTTTGGGGAGTAGCCTGGGCGGCAGCTTGGGGAGGAGTGTGTTTTTTATTCCGACAAGAGGGATGTAGTGGTTACGCCCAGAGCTACTCCAGGCGATACATATAGGCTTGTTGAACTTCCCATCTTTTCCCTTGCACTGCTCTTCCGGTACAAGCCCAGGGAGAAAAGTTGCAGAGTAATCCCCAGAGCTCCTCATTCCACTCAGTGAATCTAACAAGATTATGGGGCGGTGCAGCACATTAGCCAAGCCAAATATGTGAATGTTTCGAAGTCCCAGTGGCACACCCTCCGGTGGGATAAAAAGGGGGTCACATTCGTTGATGATGTCCTCCCATTCAGCTGCATCAATAAAATCCTGAAAGAGTGCCTTGTAGCGATCCAGATTTTGCTTGAAATTCTGTTTCAAATTCTCTCTTAAGGCATGCCAGAACAGTTCTCTGCCTACCAGGGCCCTGGACACAGCATGAACAAGGCAATGTCCATCTCCATCCACATGAACAGGTATTATGCATTCTTTGTTGCTGTTAGCCTTCTTAATCTCCTCCAAAGTGTCGTGGAGGTATATCAGGCTCCCGGATCTGTCCTTGCCATAGCCAACTGTAGATACATGCTCATGTTCGATTAGAAACGCCCGATCACCTAGAAGTGAGCAGTCGAACATCTCTCCTTGATTCATTTCCCTCAGCAGTTTCGCTTTTCCCGTCTGCTTATCCATTCCATACCTTGTGAGAATAGGAGAGAGGAGCTTGCAATGGTAGTTGGAAAGCCCCATCACTTTCACCAGCTCGGTTCCCTTCTTTGGGGCTCCAGTGACACCGAGTAGGGCATTTCTTAACAAATTGTGCAGCACAACGTCTGGATCAGTTACTTCTTCCACGTTTAAAAGATTATTCTGTTCGTGGCGTTGGCCACATTCAGTGCATTCAATGCTGATCGAGCCGTAAGCAGGGAAGAATAGCCTCGCCTGGCATTTCGGGTCTGGGCAGGTACCGGACAAAATACGCTTGTCCTTTTTCTTTGAGCTTTGTAGCAACGACATTCTGGCGAATAAAACTACACTATGTATTGATCTTATAAAACCATTATGGTTAAATTCCAAATTAACTGGCTAGCAATTGCGCTTTGTCTCACGTATTACAAGCTAGATATATGCCAGAATAACAACACGGAAGCGGTTGTTTTTTTCTGTTGCGAAACCTAGTTCGCAATGGATTGTGGTACATGTGGTTTTCTAAACTGCGCTTTGGTGCGTTAGAGTTGATATTTTGGTTATAGTCCAAACCAGGCACATACCAGTGGTGTAAAGTGCTCAAGTAAAAATAAAGTACTACTTAAGTAGTGTTTTGGGGCATTTATATTTTTGGCAACTTTTACTTCACTACATTCCTAAAGAAAATAATGTACTTTTTACTCCATACATTTTCCATGACACCCAGAAGTACTTGTTACATTTTAACAGGAAAACTTTTCAATTCACAAACTTATCAAGAGAACATCCCTGCTCATCCCTACTGCCTCTGATATGGCGGACTCGCTAATCACACATGCTTTGTTTGTAAATTATGTATGTGTTGGAGTGTGCCCCTGGCTATCAGTTAATATAAAAATAAAATTGTGCCATCTGGTTTGCTTAATATATGGAATTTGAAATTATTTATACTTTTACTTTCAATACTTAAGAAAATTTTAGCAATTCCATTTACTTTTGATACTTAAGTATATTTAAAACCAAATGCTTTTAGACTTTCACTTGACTCATTTTCTATTAAGGTATCTTTACTTTTACTCAAGTATGACAACTGAGTATTCTTTCAGCCACTGCATACCAGAATTTAACAATACTAAGCTAGACTAATTATCTTATTGCGTGCTATGCCTGCTTCAATAACGTTTGATAAATTAGTTGTGTATTTAGCTTCAAATTGACTACAAGTACCATGATGTATTTTGGTTTTGTTACGTTTCTGTTCAGAGAGGAAGAGGAGGAAAGAGGGGGGAAATCTTATCTCCCTCCAGCAGGTGGCGTTTTTTCGTTGTTTCGCCCACCAAGCAAGTTTTTGTAAAGTCAATGACAGTGTACCACGACCAAACCATAACGACGCTGGGCCAATTGTGCATCGCCCTATGGGACTCCCAATCACGGCCGGTTGTGATACAGCCTGGAATCGAACCAGGCTGTATCACAATATGCAGTGCCTATCACGATATGCAGTGCCTTAGACCGCTGCGCCACTCGGGAGTCATTAATTCATAGAAAGGGCGTCTCCATTCAAGTCAATGATGGCATAATGGGTGGACTGGCAGCCATTTTGAGCGTACCCATGCCAAGAAGTAAAAGCAGGAAGTGTACCCTTCAATCTGTCCTGTGCTTTGTTAAGGGTGTTTTTATAAATTAAATATAGAGTGCCAGAGCTGGGCGTTCGTAAATTCGGAGCGTGTCGCTCTCGGAGCGCACACTGGACGCCCTGTCCGGGGAGTGGGTTGATCCAAGCGTTCTGACGTCACAACGGCACTCAAGCAAATTGGCTAACGTGCTAGCTACATCCAGACACAAATGAGAGAACACCTCACTCTGATCATTTTACTCGCCCTACCTAGCAGAGCTGATTAGGCTGGTGACTAACTGCTGGCAACAATTTAATGACCCTTTTTTTTAACCGACGTTTACTGACACCGGCCATTTTCAACCGGTGTTGAGCGTTCGTAAATGAATCGATTATTCTGCGCTTTAGCACACTCAGACGAGAGTGCTCTGCACCCTCAAGTCAACTCAACTGAGTTTACCAAAAATACATTCCATTGCATGAGCCGCATCATTTGAATGAACATTCCACAATACCATGGCAATCCAGCATCAGTTGATTATTGCAGTAATTGCGAGTGTACCCATGAGTTTACCAGTTTAATTGCCAGGGTTAGAGCTTCCAAGCACGTTCTATTCATTCTTATTTCTATGAGTAGCATAGCATCCATAGAAATGAGAATGAATAGAACGGACGTCCCTATTCAAGTCAATGACTGCATAATGGGGGACTGGCAGCCATTGCAAGTGTACCCATAGGAACAAAGCAGGAAGTTAAATCAACTCAAATGACATTACAAAAATTGCATGAGACACATCAGCTAGCCTAATTTGAATTAACATTCTACATTACATCACAATACCAAACAGCCATTGCGAGTGTACCCATGAGTTTACCAGTCAAAATGCTAGAGTGAGAGGTTCTGCGGGCGTCACTGTTCATTCTTATTTATATGACAGCATCTCTCTCTATTGAATACCAGTGGTTGAAGTCAACAACCCTCATTCCGCTTTGTGGACAACTACTCCCATAGAGCCCAACAGTGGAAGTGTCATAATAACCATAAAACCTAGCAGTCAAATAGGGAAATGGTTCCAATCATTTTTCCACCATTCATTTTCCCCATAGGGTATTTTAGAAACACTTAAAATAAGGGCTGTGTTTCATGTAGGCTTACCCTGGTGTGACATTTTGATAACCACGTAAATATCTCTCGGACAAGGTGACTTTTATCAATAGATTTGGCTCAGATTTGAAAATGCTAATTAGCATCAAAGTAGATATCATACAAAACTACAAATCCCTGCATGTCACCTCAAGCGGACACCTTCACTAACAGGTATTGTGTCAATTTAATACTTGCACAAGACATTTCACAGAACTGTCCATTTAAATAAATGTAGCTAGTATATTCAGTACTATATTTAACAAATATTAGATAGTTTATTTTATTTGACATCTATTTAACTAGTCAAGTCCATTAAGAACAAATTATTGTTTACAATGACAGCATACCAAACGGCAAAAGGCCTCTTGTGGGGCTGGGATTACATTTTAATATATATTTTTATATATATACACACCGCTCAAAAAAATAAAGGGAACACTAAAATAACACATCCTAGATCTGAATGAATGAAATATTCTTATTAAATACTTTTTTCTTTACATAGTTGAATGTGCTGACAACAAAATCACACAAAAATTATCAATGGAAATCCAATTTATCAACCCTTGGAGGTCTGGATTTGGAGTCACACTCAAAATTAAAGTGTAAAACCACACTACAGGCTGATCCAACTTTGATGTAATGTCCTTAAAACAAGTCAAAATGAGGCTCAGTAGTGTGTGTGGCCTCCACGTGCCTGTATGACCTCCCTACAATGCCTGGGCATGCTCCTGATGAGGTGGCGGATGGTCTCCTGAGGGATCTCCTCCCAGACCTGGACTAAAGCATCCGCCAACTCCTGGACAGTCTGTGGTGCAACGTGGCGTTGGTGGAAGGAGCGAGACATGATGTCCCAGATGTGCTCAATTGGATTCAGGTCTGGGGAACGGGCGGGCCAGTCCATAGCATCAATGCCTTCCTCTTGCAGGAACTGCTGACACACTCCAGCCACATGAGGTCTAGCATTGTCTTGCATTAGGAGGAACCCAGGGCCAACCGCACCAGCATATGGTCTCACAAGGGGTCTGAGGATCTCATCTAGGTACCTAATGGCAGTCAGGCTACCTCTGGCGAGCACATGGAGGGCTGTGCGGCCCCCCAAAGAAATGCCACCCCACACCATGACTGACCCACCGCCAAACCGGTCATGCTGGAGGATGTTGCAGGGTGCAGAATGTTCTCCACGGCGTCTCCAGACTGTCACGTCTGTCACATGTGCTCAGTGTGAACCCGCTTTCACCTGTGAAGAGCACAGGGCGCCAGTGGCGAATTTGCCAATCTTGGTGTTCTCTGGCAAATGCCAAACGTCCTGCACGGTGTTGGGCTGTAAGCACAACCCCCACCTGTGGACGTCGGGCCCTCATACCACCCTCATGGAGTCTGTTTCTGACCGTTTGAGCAGACACATGCACATTTGTGGCCTGCTGGAGGTCATTTTGCAGGGCTCTGGCAGTGCTCCTCCTGCTCCTCCTTGCACAAAGGCGGAGGTAGCGGTCCTGCTGCTGGGTTGTTGCCCTCCACGTCTCCTGATGTATTGGCCTGTCTCCTGGTAGCGCCTCCATGCTCTGGACACTACGCTGACAGACACAGCAAACCTTCTTGCCACAGCTCGCATTGATGTGCCATCCTGGATGAGCTGCACTACCTGAGCCACTTGTGTGGGTTGTAGACTCCGTCTCATGCTACCACTAGAGTGAAAGCACCGCCAGCATTCAAAAGTGACCAAAACATCAGCCAGGAAGCATAGGAACTGAGAAGTGGTCTGTGGTTATCACCTGCAGAACCACTCCTTTATTGGGAGTGTCTTGCTAATTGCCTATAATTTCCACCTGTTGTCTATTCCATTTGCACAACAGCATGTGAAATTTATTGTCAATCAGTGTTGCTTCCTAAGTGGACAGTTTGATTTCACAGAAGTGTGATTGACTTGGAGTTACATTGTGTTGTTTAAGTGTTCCCTTAATTTTTTTGGAGCAGTGTATATATATATATTTTTTTTTTATAAAGGTAAAATAATAAATAAATAAATAAATAAATAGGACAAAACACATACCACAACAAGAGAGTCAACACAACACTACATAAAGAGAGACCTAAGACAACAACATAGCATGGCAGCAACACAACATGGTAGCAGCACAAAACATGGTACAAACATGATTGGGCACAGACAACAGCACAAAGGGCAAGAAGGTAGACAATACATCACACAAAGCAGCCACAACTGTCAGTAAGAGTGTCAATGATTGAGTTTTTGAATGAAGAGATTGATATAAAACTATCAAATTTGAGTGTTTGTTGCAGCTCGTTCCAGTCGCTAGCTGCAGCGAACTGAAAAGAGGAGCGATGCAGGGATTTGTGTGCTTTGAGGACCTTTACCAGAATGTAACTGGAAGAACGGGTGTTGTATGTGGAGGATGAGGGCTGCAGTAGATACAGTTTAAGTCAGAAGTTTACATACACTTAGGTTGGACTCATTAAAACTTGTTTTTCAACAACTCCACAAATGTATTGTTAATTAACAAACTATTGTTTTAGCAAGTCGGTTAGGACATCTACTGTGTGCATGACACAAGTAATTTTTCTAACAATTGTATACAGACAGATTATTTCCTACCTTCAAACTCAGTGCCTCTTCGCTTGACATCATGGGAAAATCAAAAGAAATCAGCTAAGACCTCAGAAATAAATTGTAAACCTCCACAAGTGTGGTTCATCCTTGGGAGCAATTTCCAAACGTCTGAAGGTACCACATTCATCTGTACAAACAATAGAACGCAAGTATAAACACCATGGGACCATGCAGTTGTCATACCACTCAGGAAGGAGACGCGTTCTGTCTCCTAGAGATGGACGTACTTTGGTGCAAAAAGTGCAAATCAATCCCAGAACAACAGCAAAGAACTTTGTGAATATGCTGGAGGAAACAGGTACAAAGTAACTACAATGCCTTGCGAAAGTATTCGGCCCCCTTGAACTTTGCGACCTTTTGCCACATTTCAGGCTTCAAACATAAAGATATAAAACTGTATTTTTTTGTGAAGAATCAACAACAAGTGGGACACAATCATGAAGTGGAACGACATTTATTGGATATTTCAAACTTTTTTAACAAATCAAAAACTGAAAAATTGGGCGTGCAAAATTATTCAGCCCCTTTACTTTCAGTGCAGCAAACTCTCTCCAGAAGTTCAGTGAGGATCTCTGAATGATCCAATGTTGACCTAAATGACTAATGATGATAAATACAATCCACCTGTGTGTAATCAAGTCTCCGTATAAATGCACCTGCACTGTGATAGTCTCAGAGGTCCGTTAAAAGCGTAGAGAGCATCATGAAGAACAAGGAACACACCAGGCAGGTCCGAGATACTGTTGTGAAGAAGTTTAAAGCTGGATTTGGATACAAAAAGATTTCCCAAGCTTTAAACATCCCAAGGAGCACTGTGCAAGCGATAATATTGAAATGGAAGGAGTATCAGACCACTGCAAATCTACCAAGACCTGGCCGTCCCTCTAAACTTTCAGCTCATACAAGGAGAAGACTGATCAGCGATGCAGCCAAGAGGCCCATGATCACTCTGGATGAACTGCAGAGATCTACAGCTGAGGTGGGAGACTCTGTCCATAGGACAACAATCAGTCGTATATTGCACAAATCTGGCCTTTATGGAAGAGTGGCAAGAAGAAAGCCATTTCTTAAAGATATCCATAAAAAGTGTTGTTTAAAGTTTGCCACAAGCCACCTGGGAGACACACCAAACATGTGGAAGAAGATGCTCTGGTCAGATGAAACCAAATTGAACTTTTTAGCAACAATGCAAAACGTTATGTTTGGCGTAAAAGCAACACAGCTCATCACCCTGAACACACCATCCCCACTGTCAAACATGGTGGTGGCAGCATCATGGTTTGGGCCTGCTTTTCTTCAGCAGGGACAGGGAAGATGGTTAAAATTGATGGGAAGATGGATGGAGCCAAATACAGGACCAAAAATAAACATATCCAGGTGTTAGAATGGCCAAGTCAAAGTCCAGACCTGAATCCAATCGAGAATCTGTGGAAAGAACTGAAAACTGCTGTTCACAAATGCTCTCCATCCAACCTCACTGAGCTCGAGCTGTTTTGCAAGGAGGAATGGGAAAAAATTTCAGTCTCTCGATGTGCAAAACTGATAGAGACATACCCCAAGCGACTTACAGCTGTAATCGCAGCAAAAGGTGGCGCTACAAAGTATTAACTTAAGGGGGCTGAATAATTTTGCACGCCCAATTTTTCAGTTTTTGATTTGTTAAAAAAGTTTGAAATATCCAATAAATGTCGTTCCACTTCATGATTGTGTCCCACTTGTTGTTGATTCTTCACAAAAAAATACAGTTTTATATCTTTATGTTTGAAGCCTGAAATGTGGCAAAAGGTCGCAAAGTTCAAGGGGGCCGAATACTTTCGCAAGGCACTGTATATCCACAGTAAAATTAGTCCTATATTGACATAAACTGAAAGTCGGCTCAGCAAGGAAGAAGCCACTGCTCCAAAACCGCCATAAAAAAGCCAGACTACGGTTTGCAACTGCACATTGGGACAAAGATTGTACTTTTTGGAGAAATGTCCTCTAGTCTGATGAAACAAAATTAGAACTGCTTGGCCGTAATGACCATCCGAAGCCGAAGAACACCATCCCAACCGTGAAGTCAGGGGTGGCAGCATCATGTTGTGTTTTGCTGCAGGAGGGACTGGTGTACTTCACAAAATAGATGGCATCACGAGGAAGGAAAATGATGTGGATATATCGAATCAACATCTCAAGACATCAGTCAGGAAGATAAAGCTTGGTCGAAAAATGGGCCTTCCAAATGGACAATGACCACAAACATACTTCCAAAGTTGTGGCAAAGTGGCTTAAGGACAACAAAGCCAAGGTATTGGAGTGGCCATCACAAAGCCCTGACCTCAATCCCATAGACAATGTATGGGCAGAACTGAAAAAGCGTGTGCGAGCAAGGAGGCCAACAATCTGATGGCCGAATGGTAAAGAACATCTAGCCACTCGAGAGCACCCTTACCTGCCGATCTATAAATTATGTCTCCGTAATCTAGCATGGGTAGGATGGTCATCTGAATCAGGGTTAGTTTGGCAGCTGGGGTGAAAGAGGAGCGAGTACAATAGAGGAAACCAAGTCTAGATTTAACTTAGCCTGCAGCTTGAATATGTGCTGAGAGAAGGACAGTGCACTGTCTAGCCATACTCCCAAGTACTTGTATGAGATGATTACCTCAGGCTCTAAACCCTCAGAGGTAGTAATCACACCTGTGGGGAGAGGGGCATTCTTCTTACCAAACCACATTACCTTTGTTTTGGAGGTGTTCACAACAAGGTTAAGGTTAGAGAAAGCTTGTTGGACACTAAGAAAGCTTTGTTGTAGAGCATTTAACACAAAATCTGGGGAGGGGCCAGCTGAGTATGAGACTGTATCAGGATTGAGTCTTGGGGTACTCCCTTGGTGACAGGCAGTGGCTGAGACAGCACTCTTTGAGAGAGAAAGTTAGCAAACCAGGCCAAAGACCCCTCAGAGACACCAATACTCCTTAGCCGGCCCAAAATAATGGAATGGTCTAAAGTATCAAAAGCTTTGTCCAAGTCAATAAAAATAGCATCACAACATTGCTTGGAATCAAGGGCAATGGGGACATCATTGAGGACCTTTAGTTATCCAGAGTCTTACCTTTGCCTCGATTTGTCAGTCTCGTCCAGGTCATCATGGCATTTGTAGTTCTTTATGATAGCCACATTAGCTATTAGGTAAATACAGGTGACTCTTTTGATAAAAGTAACCTTGTCCTAGAGAGAGATCTACAGTTATCAAAACGTCACATCAGGGTAAGCTTACAAGAAACACAGCCCTTATTTTAAGTGTTTCTAAAATCCTCTATGGGAAAAATGTATGGTGGAAAAAACGATTGGAACCAATTCCTTGTTTGACTGATATGACCAATGTTCCCTCTAAACTGCTTGTGTGAAAGTCAGAACATGAGGATTTATGGTTAGAAATAATAATAATGATGATGATGTTGTTGGGGTTACATTGAAATGCTATTGAAATTCAGTACTGTTGGATTCCGGCTCATACAGGTGTTTATTGAAATTATATAGTAGATATAATAGCAAAAAGAGCAGTGAAAAATAATTTTGTGGATATAAAGGTGTAATATTCATATGTGTAAACATACTGAATTGTAATTGGATACATTTTACCGCCATATCATATTGTGCTATGATTGGTTAAGATCACCCAAAAGGTAAGGTCATAGGCAGTTTGATCCTGGTTGGCGATACGTGAACATGCCAGTTATAGCTAGCTAATAAAGAGCTACGTTAAGAAATATCCTGTAGTACTGCATTTTATTATTTTGTACAAAGTGTGCAAAACAAGACAAAACGTGTAGTTGGGTAGAGGGGAAATTAAAACATTGATTTGTAAAAATGGGTTAGGTTGCTGGCAGAGACAATGGGATGAAAGTAGTAAGGGCAGAAATGTGTTATATAGTACAACGAAATCTGTACGGGGGATAGTGTCATGTCATGGGAACAGAAGGGAGGATGTTGTGTAGGATGTGATTAGGGCATACGGGATTTAATTAATATTTGAAATTAATAGGTTAACATGGTACTGTAATGTGTAATGGATGAGTGGTAGAGGAAACGGTTGAACATGCATTATTATTTTGTGATGATTTGATAGGGTCTGAGATGTTGGACGGAAAGCCACATCGAATTTAGGTCTACATTGAACACCACACATTGGTTGATACTGTATGCTGAATGATAGAACTGCTATTTCCATTTAAAATGTTATGTGATGCATTTTCTTCATTGTTTTTTTTATGCTAGGCCCCTCTGGTAGGCCTACATTATGATCAGTTAGCCACAGTAGCCTGATTGGCCACTGTTAGAACAGTAAATTAAAACGGGTACAGTAAACGCTCGCCGGAAATTGCACAGCAATTTCACAAGGTTCAAGACCTGACATCTGCTCATGTTAGAGTTAACATTTGATTATGACTCGTACTGTGGGGCTCTATTGTTAGGGCGGAGAAACGTGTATCTTGTCAGTATATCCATCATCTTTGCTGTTGCCATTTGGCAGCTGTTGCCTTGTAGCTTTAGCTACCGGAGTAGCAAATGTTAGCAAGTTCGCTAGCTAACTTGGTTGCTCAAATGGTGAGTATTGTTTATGCCATTTTAATATTTCACTTGGCGTGTTAGGAAACCAACTCAGCAACAGTTTTCCAGTCAACGCCTGACTTACATTCATTTGTCGTTGTAGCGTGAGCTAGCAAACAGGTTAGCTGGCCAACTAACTTCCGTTAGCTAGCTAATTGAGTTTATAATGAGAATCTGGCATGTTCGCTTACTCGTGTAAAAGTATTCATGTTTGCGTGTAACGTTAATGTCAGTTTGCTTGTTAGCTAGCTAGGTATAGTTTAAATGCTAGTTAGCTAAAACCAGTGCCTGGCCCTAATGTGTGTTTTTTTATGCGCTTCCTTCTGTCTATAGTCAGAATAAACACCAATCAACGGCACCGCTGACTGGACTTTCTATTTTCTGTTTAATTAACAACGCAAGAGTTACGAAGTACGACCACATGTCTCTCGCTAAAACATGATTTTGTGTTCAGTGGTTGCTTGACAACGGAAATTAAAGAGACAGCGGATCATTGCTACATTTTGTCAATGAGATGATCAGAGGAAATTACAACAGCATACGTAGATGGTTTAGTTACAGTCATGCTAGCTACCTAGCTAACGTTACCTAGCTGCTACTACTATTGTACGATAACGTAGCCAGTTAGCTACCAGTAGCGCCCAAATGTTTACAATTCAAGACCTTTCTTGCAAACGTCAACATCATCTCTATTTGAACCATTTCACAGAAACATTGAAGTGTCTGTTTACTAGCTAGATAACGTTATAATGTGTGTACGTTGCTAGTACAGTTGAGCTGTATTCATACATTTGACATTTTGTCACTGTCTTTTTCAGTGAGCCTGTAATATAAATGGAGATGGATGATGAACTTGAGAAATTCATCCAGCTACAGAAGGACAGAGTGGCAGAGGATAAAGCCAGCTTGGAACAGGATCCACCTTACCTTGAAATAAGGGTGTGTTTCAATGCTCCTTTTACTGTGGTGCTAGAATACTGAAAATGTTGGACTTGGACATGAGTGCAATGCATGCTACTTTATGTGTTTGGTGACAGCTGAACAAATTATTGCAATTTTCTGACCTGTGACGTATTTACTGATCAACAGACAAAAGACTACAAGGCCCATGACCCCACATTCACAAATATCCGAACATTTAAGTCAGCCACAGAACAAGGGAAGGGTACAGTATAGATTTGAAGTTATAAACCCAATTTGTAATCACTTTGTGGTAGATCTAAATCCTGGCTGTTGGGAGGTCTTATTTCATGTATGTCATCCTGTTTTTCAGAGGAGAATTGTTGTCTAAGTTTACCTTTGGGTGAAGACTATGAGAGGAAGAAACAGAAGTTACAGCAAGAGCTCCGTCTGGACTACAGACGCTACGTGGCTCAGGTAATAATATTACCAATGCCAAAAGTTATATAGTTTTTACTACTTTGTAACCTGTCAGCATCCATGCATGGGCCACAAGATTTACTGGAATGTTGTGGATGCAAGGAGTCAGTGCAGTTATCTTCCAAATATTTTTCTACCAAATATATATCTTTTTTACAATCTCTGATATGGGCTGATTTGGCCAATTTTGTTCCTTAATTATAGAAAAAACATCTCAATGCTGCAGAACCAGACCCATCCCTTCCCATTGGTGAGAGGAGAGCTGCTAAGGTAACCTAGACAGTTCTGCATATAGCCTATTTTATACCATGCTCAGTCAACTGAAGCCGCTTAGAGTTCATTGAGAGAGAGAGAACTTTAGACGTCAGGTCACCTTAAACATGTCTTAAGAGAACGTGCTCAACTCTATCTTCTGCAAGTAAAAAGGGTGCTTGGAACGAAAAGTCGATCATTTTTAAGCTGTCCTTTCCCCCTTATACACACAGGAGCAGCTTGCTTCTCTCAGAGCTCCTCCAGAAATACATGTCCACTGCAGCCCCCGACCCCCGGTGCACCCCAAGCAGGCCCCCTCCATGAGAGACGCAGCCACGCTGACAGAAGGAAGGAGGCGACTGCACAGGGGAGGACGCTGCCTAGTGGAGGGCAGGAGGATGGAGGGCCTGTGGCCTGAGGATGAGCTGCTGCTTCCCAGAGAGAGGGCCAGGTTGGTGAGAGTGGACTTTGACTCTGAGGCAGACCTCACAGAGGAAGAGCTGGATCTGATGATGAGAAGGAGACCAAGGCAGACGAGGCTAGAGAGAGAAGAGAGGACGTGGCAAAGAAGACACTACAAAACAGACTTAAGGTATTTTTTTAAAAACACTTCCTATGTGATACAAATAAAATATTTTTGGACATAAGGTCAAAACAAATCAATATTTATTGGTCGCGTACCCAGATTTGCAGATTTTATCACCTGTGCAGCGAAATGCTTATGTTTTCTAGCTCCAACAGAGCAGTAATACCTAGCAATACAAAACAATACACAACTAATCAAAAAAGTTTAAATAAATTAATTCATATCAGAGCAAGCAATGTCAGAGACCAGAATATAAATACAATACCTTCATAAAGTATTCACACACTTGACTTTCTTAATTGTGTGGTTACAAAGTTGGATTAAAATTGATTTAATTGTCATTTTTTTGGTCAAAAATCAACACAAAATACTTCAATGTCAAAGTGGAAGAAAAATTTACTTTTTGATTTATTAATAGAAATAAAACATATATGTTATTAGATAATTATTCAACCCCGAGTCCATACATCTTAGAATCACCTTTGGCATTGATTACAGCTGTGAGTCTTTCTGGGCAAGTCTCTTAAGTGCTTTGCAAACCTGGATTGTGCAATATTTTCCCCCTTTTAAAATTCTTCAAGCTCTGTCAAGTTGGTTGTTGATTATTGCTAGACAGCCATAGATCTTCAAGTGATTTAAATCAAAACTGTAACTAGGCCACTAAGGAACATTCAATGTTGTCTTGGTAAGTAACTCCAGTGTATAATTGGCCTTGTGTTTTAGGTTATTGTCCTGATGAAAGTGGATTTGTCTCCCAGTGTCTGTTGGAAAGCAGACTGAACCAGGTTTTCCTCTAGGACTTCGCCTGTGCTTAGCTCTTTTCCTTTTCTTTTTATCCCCCAAAAAACTCCCTTGCCGATGAAGAGCATACCCATCACATGATGCAGCCACCACCATGTTTTAAAATATGAAGGGTTGCACTCAGTGATGTGTTCTATTGGAAGTGCCCCAAACATAATGCTTTGTATTCAGGACATAAAGTTAATTTCTTTGCCACATTTTTTTGCAGTTTTTTAGTGCCTTATTGCAAACAAGATGCATGTTTTGGAATGATTTGTATTCTGTATAGGCTTCCTTCTTTTCACTCTGTCATTTAGGTCAGTATTGTGTAACTACAATGTTGTTGATCCATCCTCAGTTATCTCCTATCACGGCCATTTAACTCTGTAACTGGTTTAAAATCACCATTGGACTCATGGTGAAATCCCTGAGTGGTTTCCTTCCTCTCCGTCAACTAAGTCAACTTCACTATAGTCAAAGGGATTTTCAATGTGATATTTTTTTTTAAATGTATTTTTATCTACCAATAGGTGCCCATCTTTGCAAGGCATTGGAAAACCTCCCTGGTCGTTGTGGTTGAATCTGTGCTTGAGATGCACTGTTTGACTGAGGGACCTTACAATTATCTGTATGTGGGGATTACAGAGATGGGGCAGTCATTCAAAATCATGTTAAACACCATTATTGCACAGAGTTAGTCCATGCAACTTATCGGACTTGTTAAGCAAATTTTTACTCCTGAATTTATTTACACTTGCCATAACAAAGGGGTTGAATACTTATTGACTTGACATTTCAGATTTTCATTTTTGATTAATCTATCAACATTTCTAAAAACACAATTCCATAATGGAGGTGTCATAATACCCTTAAAACCTTGCAGTCAAACAGAGAATTGGTTCCAATAGTTTTTCCACCATTCATTTTTCCCATAAGGAATTTTAGAAACACTTAAAATAAGGGCTGTGTTTCATGTAGGCTTACCCTACCGTTTTGATGACAATAAAATCTCTCTCGGACAAGGTGACTTATCAATATATTGATAAATCACCACTGGTGACTTTTAGACAGTATATGAATAGAAGAGGTGTGTGCAGCAGTAGTTGTATAGGATGAGACATGACTAGAATACAGTATATAGATAAAGTGGATAAAACCGTATGTAAACATTAAAGTGACCAGTGTTCAATGACTATGTACATACAGCAGCAGTCTCTAAGGTGCAGGGTAGAGTACTGGGTGGTAGCTGGCTAGTAACAGTGACTAAGGTTCAGGGCGGGGTACTGGGCGGAGCCCAGCTAGTGGTGACTGTTTAACAGTCTGATGGCCTGGAGATAGTAGCTGTTCATCAGTCTCTCGGTCCCAGCTTTGATGCACTTGTACCGTCTCCGCCTCCTAGATGGTAGCGGAGTGAACGGGGCTGGGGTCCTTGATGATCTTCTTGGCCTTCCTATGACACCGGGTGCTGTAGATGTCCTGGAGGGCAGGAAGTGTGCCCCCGATGATTCGTTGGGCTGACCGCACCACCACCCTCTGGAGGGCCCTGTGGTTGCGGATGTTGCAATTGCCGTACCAGGCAGTGATACAGCACGACAGGATGCGCTCAATGGTGCGTCTGTAGAAGTTTGTGAGGGTCTTGGGGGACAAGCCGAACCTCTTCAGCCTCTTGAGGTTGAAGAGGTGATGTGGCACCTTCTACACACTGTGTCAAGGGACCATTTCAGGTTGTCAGTGATGTGCACACCGAGGAACTCCACTACAGCCCGCCGATGGGGATGTGCTCTCTGCTGTCTCCTGTAGTCCACGTTCAGCTCCTGTTTGTTGACATTGAGGGAGAGGTTATTTTCCTGGCACCACTCAGCCAGGGCTCTCATCTCCTCCCTAAAGGCTGTCTCGTTGTTGTTGGTAATCAGGTCTACCACTATTGTGTCATCAACAAACTTGATGATTGATTTGGAGACGTGCGTGGCCACGCAGTCATGAGTTAACAGGGAGTACAGGAGAGGGCTGAGCACGCTCCCCTTGTGGGGCCCCTCTGACCCCACTTGGGGTCGGCCCGTCAGGAAATCCCGGTCCCAGGTGCATAGGGTCGGGGTTCAGACCCAGGGTCCTGAGCTTGGAGGGCACTATGGTGTTGAAGGCTGAGCTGTAGTCAATGAAAAGAGCTGTAGTCAATGAAAAGCATTCTTACATAGGTATTTCTCTTGTCCAGGTGGGATAAGGCAGTGTTTTGGATGCTGTCTGGGCCGGCAGCCATGCGAGGGTTAACACGCTTAAATGACCACGGCGAAGGAGAGCAGACAGTTCTCGTGAGCAGCGGGGGCCCGCGTCAGCGGCTCAATGTTTTCCTCCAAGTGGGCGAAGAAGGTGTTTAGCTTGTCTGGGAGCGAGGTGTCAGTGTCTTCCACGTGGTTAGCTTTCCATTTTATCATTCGTGATTGTCTGGAGCCCCTTCCACGTAGATCTCGTGTCTGAGCCGTTGAATTGCGACTCCACTTTGTCCCTGTACTGTCAATTTGCCTCTTGATTTACGGAGGTCATAGGCAGTCTGTTTGTACACGTCCATGTTCCTAGTCACGGTGCCATTGTCGTGCAATTCTTGTTATGTGTAATTACAAATATACCGTTTTTTCTTACCTGATCAGCAAACAAAGAAAAAGGCACAACAATATACAATATGAAAATAATATTAAACAAATTACATTCTATCCCCTCCCTCCACCCATTCCCTGTTGGCCCAACTTGTTAATGATGTTACACTTACCTTTAATGGTTTCAGTTTTTAGCTATGTAATTGGTTAACTATTCCTACTGACATGGTATTTGCAGTATGTTTTTATGTCTATGTTTTGAAAAAGTATTGTTCATTGTCTTCCTCTTTTTTGCCCAGGGACATATCAAGGCTCAGGGACAGAGGTGCTGAACTGCCTGACTACACAGAGAGTAGTCAATATGCAGACAGGAAGGAGACTAACGGGTCTGTTGTTCCTAATGAGGATTATTTGGAGGCAAGCCAGGGGACATCCTCTCTAACCCCCAAACCCAAGTACGTCAAGTTGTACTAAATCACTATACCTATAATTTTGATAACTTTAACTTCCAAAGGATTGTGCTAAAACCAATTTGGACAAGTGAACATGATTGGATTGCCATGTCTCTCTTTTTGTTATGGATTTTATAATGCAGTGCATTTTCTCTATGTAAATGTATGTAAACAGTAGACAAAATATAAACTTTAATCTGGATAAAACACATTTTTTGGTTTCAATTTTAAGGACATTGGATGGAAAAGGACAGATGAAAGGTCTGATGTCACACTGTAGCTGGATCATGGCTTGTTGATTTAGATTCCGCTCGTACAATAAGATCATATTAAATCCCAAGCCGGCCTGAAATCAGACAAACCAATAGTGGACCTTAAGCATTTTGTTACCCTCTGCACTCAAAACTTCACACACAATTCAACCACTCGCTCACTAAACAAACATTGAAGAATACCGAGAGACACTCGTCTGTGAGGTATGATGAGTGTACTGTGAGTGCTGATTGACGTCCTATCTGCCAGGCTGCAGGTACCAGCAGGGATGAGACCCAGTGGAAGATCCAGATCCTCTACCAAGAAGGACGAGCTTGAATTCGTTACCGGGCTTATGATTGGTAAGACCCACTCTGTTCTGAAGTTCATTACTAAGATTAACTGCTGTGTTTTTTTGTTGGACTAATTGAACATTTGATGATATTCCTCAAATGTGGTGACATGGCATGTCTGACAGGGGCTGCAGATGCAGCTGCTGCCTTGCAGGGAAGGAAGGAGAGGTACAGGCATGAGCTGCAGGAGCAGATAGCTGAACAGCAAAGGAATAAGAAGAGGTGGGTGTCAATATCTGCGTTTGATCCTGCTGTCCAATGAAGAACAAACCCTTACATTTTCCATCTTAGTGAGATGGGCTACATTTTAGCAGCTTTGTAGTCTGAGGTAGATTTGATTATAAGGCTGCCTTTACACAGGCAAACCAATTCTGATATTTTGACAAATCAGATCTTTTGCCAATAATTATTGAAATAGTATGGGCGACGAGAATTTTTTAAGGCCAAATGGAAAATAATGCAGGCACTAGGGACGGGGTTGTGAGCATACAATATAAAATCCCCGAGCTGACAAGGTAAAAAAAAATCTGTCGTTCTGCCCCTGAACAAGGCAGTTAACCCACTGTTCCTAGGCCGTCATTGAAAATAAGATTTTGTTCTTAACTGACTTGCCTAGTTAAAGGTAAAATAAGTTGTTTGTGTAAGTTGTTGTTCATATATGGAGTAAAATAAATAAGATCCAAAATTATCAGAATTGGGCTGCCTGTGTAAACGCAGCTTAAACAAATCTACCTCCGACCACAATGCTGCTAAAATGCGTCTATGTACATCATGTAGCCCATCGCACTAAGATAGACTAAGGTTTTCAAACACAGATATGGTTACCTCATATGAGCTGTGTGTTATGTCCTTTGTCGTATTAGGGAGAAGGATTTAGAGCTCAGAGTTGCTGTGACAGGGACAACTGACCCGGAGGAAAAGGCAGATCGGATCAAACAGTTTGGAGCAGTGAATAGTGATGACCATGCCAGAAAGAGAAAAGACAGCTGGTGCCCACCAGGCCAAGCTGTGGACCTACCAGGGGATGAGTTGAATGGGAGACCCAGTGAGGAAAACAGAGAGAGGCTTCCCCCTGAGCAGCCCTGCGTGGCCTTCCAGTCCCCCCTGCTGGACTACAGCCACACCCTGGGCCTCAACAGTGGAGGCACCTCCCCTTATAGCCAGGCCATTCACAGGAGCATGGACACTCCCAGGTAAAACAAAAAAAAGATTGTCACATAACATTACACTGGAAAGGTTCAGTGAAATGTTGTTTTACAGGGTCAGCCATAGTAGTATGGCACCTCTGCAGCAAATTAGGGTTAAGTGCCTTGCTCAAAGGCAGATCAACAAATGTTTCACCTTGTCAGGTATTCGAACCAGCAACCTTTCACTTACTGTCCCAACGCTCAAACCACTAGGCTACCTGCCACCTAGGTTGCTATGACAGTAATCCTGGTCTGCGTCCCAAATGGCACCCGGGCTCCAGTCAAAAGTGGTGCACTATATAGGAAAAAGGGTGCCATTTTGAATAGACCAGGTGTGTTTTCAAGCTGATAAATTCACTACATTATTTTTTTGTCTGACAATTTAACATTGCCATATGATTGAGTTTCAGGATGGCAGGTTTCCTTCCTCATCCACCATCCACATTGGCAGATGCATATAGAAGTCCCTATGATGAGGCCCATCTCTACTATGGTGCAAGGAACCCACTGGACCCTAACCTGGCCTACTGTAAGCACCACCTACCTACCAGTCTATTATATATCCCATTTTATTTGTCACATGCCGAATACAACAGTGAAGTACTTACAAGCCCTTAACCAACAATGCAGTTCAGAAAAATACAAAAAAAAATATATATATAAAAGTAACAAATAATAAAGCAGCAGTAAAATAACAGAGGCTATATACAGGGGGCTATATACATATATATATATATATATAAGCGAGGCTATATACAGGGGGTACCAGTACAGAGTCAATGTGCGGGGGCACCGGTGTTGAGGTAATTGAGCTGTACATGTAGGCAGAGTTAGTGACGATGGATAGATAATAAACAGAATAGCAGCAGTGTAAAAGAGGGGGGGGTTAATGCAAATAGTGTTGGTAGTCATTTGATTAGATGTTCAGGAGTCTTATGGCTTGGGGGTAGAAGCTGTTTAGAAGCCTCTTGAACCTAGACTTGGCGCTCCGGTACCGCTTGCCGTGCGGTAGCAGAGAGAACAGTCTATTACTAGGGTGGCTTGAGTCTTTGACAATTTTTAGGGCTTTCCTCTGACACCGCCTGGTATACAGGTCCTGGATGGCAGGAAGCTTGGCTCCAGTGATGTACTGGGCCGTACGCACTAGTGCCTTGCGGTTTGAGGCCAAGCAGTTGTGATACCAGGCAATAATACAACCAGTCAGGATGCGCTCAATGGTGCAGCTGTAGAACCTTTTGAGGATCTGAGGACCCATGCCAAATCTTTTTAGTCTTCTGAGGGAGAATAGGTTTTGTCGTGCCCTTTTCACGACTGTCTTGGTGTGCTTGGACCATGTTAGTTTGTTGGTGATGTGGACGCCAAGGAACTTGAAGCTTTCAACATGCTCCACTGCAGCCCCTTCGATGAGAATGGGGGTGTGCTCGGTCCTCCTTTTCCTGTAGTCCACAATCATCTCCTTTGTCTTGATCATGTTGAGGGAGAGGTTGTTGTCCTGGCACCGCACAGCCAGGTCGCTGACCTCACTATAGGCTGTCTCGTCGCTGTTGGTGATTAGTCCTACCACTGTTGTCATCGGAAAACTTAACGATGGTGTTGGAGTCGTGCCTGGCCATGCAGTCATGAGTGAACAGGGAGTACAGGAGGGCACTGAGCACACACCCGAGGAGCCCCCGTGTTGAGGATCAGCGTGGCGGATGTGTTGTTACCTACCCTTTCCACCTGGGGATGACCCGTCAGGAAGTCCAGAATCCAGTTGCAGAGGGAGGTGTTTAGTTCCAGGGTCCTTAGCTTATAGTCTATATTAACACATGAAAAGAGTTCCATGTTACAATACACTTACAAAAAAATGAATGGATGTTTGCTGGAGTGAAAACAATTTACTATGTCCCAATGTCCATACTAGCATACTATTTAGTATGCATAACCAATGCATCACTTCATACAAAGTAGTGTGCACATTTTGGCATATAATACATGTGTTCTCTGATCCAGCATAATGAGTGTTCTGTGTTTCTATGTTAGATGGTCAGATCCCGCTGACAGGAGGGGTGCAGCCCATGTCCTACCTCAGCCTTCCTCCTGCAGGGCCTCACCCCAGCCAGATGGGTCAACACAGCCCTCACAGCCATTACAATGGGAGCAGCCACCCAGAGCCCCCTCCACGGTATGTGTTGTACCAATCTCATCCTTTCTCTTCCCTTCAACACCTAGGCTACATTCTGATTATCTACCGTTCTCCTGAAGTGTGTACTTGTACACTCCCCCTCATTGATTGAAAAGGAATGGACTGCTGTGAGGAATATGGGGAAGTGAACGAGTGCCCACTTCTGGAGAAGGTTAGAGAATCGGGACTCTTCAACACCTACAATGAGTGTATCCCCTATTCACCAGTTGGGGGCACCTCCTCTAAAGGAACAAACAGAGCTGTTCCCCCTATCGATGGCTAGTGTTCTGTTATGAGACGGTCATGTCCACTGGCCATCTGGACAGACAGGAGTGTTGACTCCCTGCTGAGTCACTGCTGCAGTCTGCACAGGTCTGGTCAGAGTTGTTCCCTCCCTGCTGAGTCACTGCTGCAGTCTGTACTGGTCTGGACAGCTCTGAGCTGTCTCGCTCTCTCGCCTCCTAGTGGCTGTATGAAGATATTTTTCACATTGATATTCATTACGTAAGGCATGAAAAGTGACAAACCACATCAATTGTGTCTCCTGTTTCCCATACCTTTTTGCATAGTATTGAACATTTCAAATTTATCTGCTTTTTATAGTAATGAACAGAAGGAATACATGAGTGAATTAACATTGTCTCTTGTTCAGCAGACCTGCCAGTGATGCTGCTACCATGGGTTCAGGGATTGGAGTATTCCCTGCAGAGCAGGTCAAGCCATCTAAAGAGAGTGTGTTACGTTACAAGGAGGCACTAAGACAACAGGTACATTGAGAATGTGAATGTGGAAGTCAGCAGAATCTTTCGTCTCCGTGCGTTTTGTCACAGAGTGTGCTATTTCGGCAGGGTGACCCCAGGAAAGGGAGGAGTCAGATTTTTTGCCAGGTAACAGATGAGTTGTAGCTTGATATAGAATATTACAAGTGTTAGAAAAAAGTATTTAACTGAAAATGTTTAGACATTCCAACAGCAATATACCATTGCACTCCAGCCTCTTCCATTGCCCTCTGTGACTGGTGATGACTCGTTATGCGTTATGAATAGACAAATATCTTATTTGGTATTCTGATCAGTGTTCCATCCTAACCTGACTACAGATCCAGGAGAGACGAGAGCGGCGGAGGCTGGACAGGGAGGAGACAGATCGCTACGAGGCAAAGCTGGAGGCAGACATGAAGAACCACGACCCCTGGGGGAGAGGAGGAGGAGGAGCCCCTCTCAGAGACAGCAGGGGCAACCTCATCAGTATGTTCCTGTGGTGGAATTATTGTAATCAAAAGGAGAGACTTAGATTTTTTCTAAACAATCAAACTGTATTATTTAATTAGTGCAGTAATGGAGCTGGTCGGTAACCACCCCTGGAGGTGATCACTGAGAACTCAACCTGCTGGTTTGAGCCACAGCATTTTATAGCAAACCTCCTTGAGTCTACATGACACACAACAGATGTATGGAGTGGGTCACAAGGTTAAGATTTGTATGGAAGATACTTATAATTCACAACAGACAGTATCTGCTGGAAAGACTGTCCTCTTCGTGTAGAGACCAGGGTCTGGCCCCCCCAACTCCATACTGGAGCCATCTCCCCCGGGTACCTTATAGAACAGAAACATTTACTCATGCTCTGGAATGCGGTATCACCCAGAGGTCCATCCTCGTAGAACACACACAGATGAGCATTCTAACAACCCCTTATTCTGTTGCATAAAACGACCATTTGATGCAATAACAACATTATAACAATCTTGTAATTTCCACCATATCCCTGTTATTTCCCTTCCTCCACACTATGGTCCACATATTCTCTAAACTTTGTTTCAGTTCAAATGTTTTGGAGACTGATAGCAGAGAAAGCCATTGTGTAATGTTTTTTAATCTTTAAAAGGATATTGCTAATCATAATCGTGTGTATTGTGTTACCAGCCGATCTGCACCAGATGCACAAGCATAATGAAGAGGCCTACATCAACCCTGAGACATGGCAGAAGAGTGCAAGAGCCACCATGGCAGTGCCCCGAGAGGACACTAGACCTCCCTCCACCCATAGAGTCTCAGGTAGATAGTGGTTTTCACATTGATGTGATTCTAAGGACCGAGAGGAAAGCTGCGTCTCACAAGGTACCCTATTCCCTTCATATTGCACTACTTTTGACCAAAGCCCTATGGGCCCGAGTCTAGGCTGCCATTTGGGAAACAACCCAAAGTGGTAGTGGCACCCTCAGTAATCTTGGTTAATCCAGAACTAAAGTCTTGTGTAATTGGTCAGATGCTCGATGCATGTTAAGAGAGAGAGCGAGAATCGGAAACGGAATGAAGAGCTCCACCCTCTCTGCAAGTTACGAGCAAGTCTATTAGCCCTCTGCTTCTGAAAGTCAGATGCTAACACCTGTGAAATCGTGATTTGTCCAAATAACCAGTGACGAAAAACCTAAGCACCGGAACTAATGCTGCTCATCATGTCTCGCATCCCGTTTGTATCATGACAGACCTACGGTATCATTTACGTAGTCCGTCCATGAGCGATTACAGCTTCACCATCCTGTCCAATTCACTGTCATATTCAGCTACTATGTTGTTTTGCCTGGTGGGTTTCTCTACACAGGTTTTGCTCAGGCCCCTTCGTTTGCCAGAGGCAGTATTTTTGGGAACCTGCCCACACCACAGCAGCTCCAAGAACAGGAAAAGTACAAGGCTTACCTCAAACAACAGGTACTGGATGTTACACATCAGTACTGTGATGGCTAGAGTAGCGTTTTCATATTATCACCAGACATAAACCTTCCCCTAAACTTGATCAGAAGTCACATTTAAAAAAAAGCTTATTCCTGAGCATAAACTCAATGTTGTACTGATGCGCATTGATGATTTGGTTAACCATACACTCAGCTTTGATATCTGATTGGATACACGCATACAGACTGTCTCACTGATGACCCTGGTTGTCTGTCCTGCTGCCTAAGATTGAGGAGAAGCGGAGGAAGGAAGCGGAGGAGCGAGAGTGCCAGAGGCTGCAGGAGGAGAAGGAGGAGAAGAGGCTGGCTGAGCAGAGGGAACGCATCCAGAGAGAGTATGAAGAAGAACAGGACAGGAAGAAACGCAAGGAGATGGAGGTCAGTATTAACTGGACCAGGGCTTGGGTTCACTAAGGGAGCTGTAGCATTAGATTACACTGCAATACTCATCTACTACTACAAGTAACATGTCTATCACCTGAATGCTATCGTTTGACATGAGTCATTCAGTTCAGCAAATCTTTATTGTAACTCACTCACTAAGGGGACTTAGCAAAGTTTTTTTTTTTTTTTTTTTTTCCTCCAGCAAAAAGCCAAGAATGATGAGCTGATCCGTCTGGCTGAGGAGCGAAAGAAAGAGGTGGAGAGGACGAAGAAAGAGGCAGAGGAGAAGGAGAACTCTGCCCTGAGGAAGCAGTATGAGAAGGAGAGATGGGCACGCCTACAGGAGGTGAGCTCGATGGAAGGCTCTCTGTTTGACCCTCTGAGCATTGAGGGGAGGTTTACTGTTCAGACATTAAGCCTAGTCCTGGATTAAAAAGCATGCTCAATGAACAATCTCTATTGAAAGTACTTTTTAGTCAGGAAGCAGGCCCTGAGAGATTCATATGAGATAAGTGAGGACATTCATGTGGTTGTCTGTCTGAAGGTACCAAGGGAGCCGTCTCCCCCCATTCCCACCCTCCAAAAGAGGCATCAGGCTCCCCAGTACAGCCCCAGACCTCCGTCCATGGACAGCCATCGCGTTACTACTGTCCCGCTGTCTGTGAGTGACTTCCAGAGCACACAGCATGTCCTCTTCCACACCACCATGGAGAGAAATAGTTTGACTGAGGAAGTATCAGTGGAGCACAACGACTGGATCTTGTCTTCCTCCCTCTCTTCCCCCTGTAGGAGCGCTCTCTGTCAGGCCTCCAGTCCCCCCCAGTCCCAGCTCGCAGGAACCAGCTGAGAGCTGCCGGTAACACTGCCTCACACTATAATACAGTACACAGCAGGTAGAAACTTAATTTTCTCTCAACGTCTGTGATGCTGACGTGTGTGTCTGTGCCAGAGGACCAGCGGGGTGTGATCAGCGAGCTGTCCGAGCTGCGTAGACAGCTGCGTAGCGAGCAGAAACGACTGGAGGGCCAGCTACTGCAGTCAGAGTGGGAGGAGCTGGACTCTCCTATGAGTGACAGGTAAGACTGGTGAGGTGATGCCCTCCACTGTTGGTCGTGTGTAGTGCTGTGAGTTAGTGATGCATGGTTTGACTCATAACCCACAGTCCCCACAGTTATATCCATGGGACTGACAGGTGTAGACTAATTAAATATTGTGTAGATGAAGGGTGGGTGGGTTGAAAACAGAAAACAATACCTTAAATCAATAAATGTATAGTTCTTGTGCAATTTATATCCGGAGAGCTTTAGGGCCTAACTGTACACGTGCCAAATAGCCTACACACCAATCGCCAAAAGCTTTTGGGAACACGCAGAAAAAGTTAACATCAATCCTGGAGGCAAAAATAACAATGTCTGAGTTTAATTCAATAAGGGAAAAGCTGCGAAATGCAGAGTTGAAAATAAATAAGAAGGGAGGGTCAGAAAAGTAATGTTTGAGAAACAGTCACAAGACTGGGACTGTAGCCTACTGTTCAGATGGGTTAAATGGAAACTGAAATCTGGACACTGACTGTAGGTCTATAACCTCTCACATAGCCTTAATATCAGTGCATGTAGAATTAAGCATTTCTTACGGTAAAGTTCTACACCAAATTAAGGCAACATTTTAACTCCGGAACAGCAGTGGAGAAATTAATCTTTCAGCATCTTGAGAGAATAAGAATGCTCTGTTAGATACTGTCTGTAGACATGCTGTCTACAGCGAATAGTGCAAGCCGAACTGACATTTTATCAGAAACATGTTTTCTATTTATTTAACCAGTCATATGGAAATTTTGCACAGAAAATCATTCCGTTTTTTTGTTGAGTTAGTGCACTTTCTCCCCATTCCCTAAACGTCTGTCATCCGCGAAATAATAACTTTTTTACTGAATTACATATGGAAATTTGTCAATTTAAATAAATGAATTGGACCCTAATCTATGGATTTCACATGACTGGGAATACAGATACAGTATGCATCTGTTGGTCACAGATACAGTGCCTTGCAAAAGTATTCATCCCCCTTGGCATTTTTCCTATTTTGCTGCATTACAACCTGTAATTTTAAATGGATTTTTGGTTGGATTTCATGTAATCGACATACACAAAATAGTGCAAATTGGTGAAGTGAAAAAATTACTTGTTTCAAAAAATTATAAATGAAAAACAGAAATGTGGTGCGTGCATATGTATTCACCACCGTTGCTATGAAGACCCTAAATAAGATCTGGTGCAACCAATTACATTCAGAATTCACATAATTAGTTAAATAAAGTCCACCTGTGTGCAATCTAAGTGTCATATGATCTCAGTAAAAATACACCTGTTCTGAAAGGCCCCAGAGTCTGCAACACCACTAAGCAAGGGGCACCATCAGTCAAGTGGCACCATGAAGACCAAGGAGCTCTCCAAACAGGTCAGGGACAAAGTTGTGAAGTACAGATCAGGGTTGGGTTATAAAAAAATGTCTGCAACATTGAACATTCCACAGAGCACCATTAAATCCATTATTAAAAAAATAGAAATAATATGGCACCACAACAAACCTGCCAAGAGAGGGCCACCCACCAATACTCAGTTCAGGCAAGGAGGCCATTAATCAGAGGCAACAAAGAGACCAAAGATAACCCTGAACGAGCTGCAAAGCTCCACAGCATCTGTCCATAGGACCACTTTAAGCCTTACACTCCACAGAGCTGGGCTTTACAGAAGAGTAGTCAGGAAAAAGCCATTGCTTAAAGAAAACATTTGCAAACACATTTGTTGTTCGCCAAAAGGCATGTGGGAGACTCCCCAAAAATATGGAAGAAGGTACTCTGGTCAGATGTGACTAAAATTGAGCTTTTTGGCCATCAAGGAAAACGCTATGTTTGGTGCAAATCCAACATCTCTCATCACCTTAGAACACCATCCCCACAGTGAAGCATGGGGGTGGCAGCATCATTCTGTAGGGCAGCATGGCAGGGAGGGACTGGGAAACTGGTCAGAATTGAAGGAATGATAGACGGCGCTAAATACAGGGATATTCTTGAGAGAAACCTGTTTCAGTCTTCCAGAGATTTGAGACTGGGACGGAGGTTCACCTTCCAGCAGGACAATTACCCTAAGCATATGGCTAAAGCAACACTCAAGTGGTTTAAGGGGAAACATTTAAATGTCTTGGAATGGTCAAGTCAAAGCCCAGACCTCAATCCAATTGAGAATCTGTGGTATGACCGCCATTTTTTATTAATTCAAAAATGTTTGTGGGCCAAAAAAAACAAAACTACCTTTTGACGACCCCTGGTCTAGGCTATATGTTAGCCCCAGTGCGGTGTGTACACGCTGAACGATGTGACTGTGTGCTGGTGTCCAGGCACAGGGACAGGGAGCAGCCCCAGGTGGATGTGTTTGACATGGCCAGACTGCGGCTGCAGGCCCCTGTCAGGAGACCCTCCTCCAGGAACACAGAGCCCAACAACCTGCACAGGATCCACGACTCGCTGCAGTTCAGATACAGAGGTAAAGATATACAGTGACTGTTTGAATAATGGGCCTGTCCCAAATGGCACCCTATTCCTTATGTCAGGGGTTGTCAAAGTGGGGCCTGTGGCCAGATCTCAAAATATATATAAAGAAAAAAGAAAAGAAAAGAAAAGAGGTATCCTCAGTGCTCTACCAATTATACATTTTAATACTATTTGTATTCCACAAAATGTTTTGTGTTTAAAGCTAGAATCCTTAGTTGCTACATCCATTTTCGGTATGAAAATAATATGATATACAGTTGAAGTCGGAAGTTCACATACACTTAGGTTGGAGTCATTAAAACTTGTTTTTCAACCACTCCACAAATTTCTTGTTAACAAACTATAGTTTTGGTAAGTCAGTTAGGACGTCTACTTTGTGCATGACAAGTCATTTTTCCAACAATTGTTTAGACAGATTATTTCATTTATAATTCACTACTTATAATTCACTGTATCACAATTCCAGGGGGTCAGAGGTTTACATACACTAAGTTGACTGTGCCTTTTAAACAGCTTGGAAAATTCCAGAAAATTATGTCATGGCTTTAGAAGCTTCTCATAGGCTAATTGACATCAATTGGAGGTTTACCTGTGGATGTATTTCAAGACCTAGCTTCAAAATCAGTGCCTCTTTGCTTGACATCATGGGAAGTCTGGTTCATCCCTGAGAGCAATTTCCAAACGCCTGAAGGTACCACATTTATCTTGTGACGACCCTCCAACTCTGTCTGCCAAACTGTTTCTCTTTGCTCTTGTTTTCCTTAATAGGATGTCGGTGGGCGGAGCCGGGAGGGCCGTCAGCAAAATGGGACACACCTGGGCTCGGGTGTGTCCCAGGATAAATGCACCTCTTCCCCATTCATTGAGGATACTTTTTCCATGCAGACACAGATTTTGGATGTGGCGGCAATTTCAACACCCCTCATTATCACATTTATGCAGGCAACCACTCACTTACACTACTGACTACATACACCATTGTTAATTATATTTAGTTTTACTTTAGTTAAATAAATATATTTTGTTATTCCTTATCTCCACGTTGTCTCCTTGTTTGTTACGCACTTTGAGCCGGTTCGTGACAATCTGTACAAACTATAGTACGCAAGTATAAACACCATGGGACCATGCAGCCGTCATACCGGTCAGGAAGGAGACGCGTTCTGTCTCCTCAAGATGAATGTACTTTGGTACGAAAATTGTAAATCAATCCCAGAACAACAGCAAAGGACCTTGTGAAGATGCTGGAGGAAACAGGTACAAAAGTATCTATATCCACAGTAAATCAAGTCCTATATTGGCATAACCTGAAAGGCCACTCAGCAAGAAAGAAGCCACTGCTCCAAAACCGCCATAAAAAGCCAGACTACGGTTTGCAACTGCACATGGGGACAAAGGTTGTACTTTTTGGAGAAATGTCCTCTGGTTTGATGAAACAATAGAACTGTTTGGCCATAATGACCATCGTTGTTTGGAGAAAAAAGAGGGAGGCTTGCAAACCGAAGAACACCATCCCAACCGTGAAGCACAGGGGTGGCAGCATCATGTTGTGGGGGTGCTTTGCTGCAGGAGGAACTGGTGTACTTCACAAACTAGATGGCATCATGAGGAAAGAAAATTATGTGGAAATATTGAAGCAACATCTCAAGACATCAGTCAGGAAGTTAAAGCTTGGTTGCAAATGGGTCTTGCAAATGGACAATGACCCCAAGCATACAGTGCCTTGCGAAAGTATTCGGCCCCCTTGAACTTTGCAACCTTTTGCCACATTTCAGGCTTCAAACATAAAGATATAAAACTGTATTTTTTTGTGAAGAATCAACAACAAGTGGGACACAATCATGAAGTGGAATGACATTTATTGGATATTTCAAACTTTTTTAACAAATCAAAAACTGAAAAATTGGGCGTGCAAAATTATTCAGCCCCTTTACTTTCAGTGCAGCAAACTCTCTCCAGAAGTTCAGTGAGGATCTCTGAATGATCCAATGTTGACCTAAATGACTAATGATGATAAATACAATCCACCTGTGTGTAATCAAGTCTCCGTATAAATGCACCTGCACTGTGATAGTCTCAGAGGTCCGTTAAAAGCGCAGAGAGCATCATGAAGAACAAGGAACACACCAGGCAGGTCCGAGATACTGTTGTGAAGAAGTTTAAAGCCGGATTTGGATACAAAAAGATTTCCCAAGCTTTAAACATCCCAAGGAGCACTGTGCAAGCGATAATATTGAAATGGAAGGAGTATCAGACCACTGCAAATCTACCAAGACCTGGCCGTCCCTCTAAACTTTCAGCTCACACAAGGAGAAGACTGATCAGAGATGCAGCCAAGAGGCCCATGATCACTCTGGATGAACTGCAGAGATCTACAGCTGAGGTGGGAGACTCTGTCCATAGGACAACAATCAGTCGTATATTGCACAAATCTGGCCTTTATGGAAGAGTGGCAAGAAGACAATGCAAAACGTTATGTTTGGCGTAAAAGCAACACAGCTGAACACACCATCCCCACTGTCAAACATGGTGGTGGCAGCATCATGGTTTGGGCCTGCTTTTCTTCAGCAGGGAGAGGGAAGATGGTTAAAATTGATGGGAAGATGGATGGAGCCAAATACAGGACCATTCTGGAAGAAAACCTGATGGCGTCTGCAAAAGACCTGAGACTGGGACGGAGATTTGTCTTCCAACAAGACAATGATCCAAAACATAAAGCAAAATCTACAATGGAATGGTTCAAAAATAAACATATCCAGGTGTTAGAATGGCCAAGTCAAAGTCCAGACCTGAATCCAATCGAGAATCTGTGGAAAGAACTGAAAACTGCTGTTCACAAATGCTCTCCATCCAACCTCACTGAGCTCAAGCTGTTTTGCAAGGAGGAATGGGAAAACATTTCAGTCTCTCGATGTGCAAAACTGATAGAGACATACCCCAAGCGACTTACAGCTGTAATCGCAGCAAAAGGTGGCGCTACAAAGTATTAACTTAAGGGGGCTGAATAATTTTGCACGCCCTATTTTTCAGTTTTTGATTTGTTAAAAAAGTTTTAAATATCCAATAAATGTCGTTCCACTTCATGATTGTGTCCCACTTGTTGATTCTTCACAAAAAAATAAAGTTGTATATCTTTATGTTTGAAGCCTGAAATGTGGCAAAAGGTCGCAAAGTTCAAGGGGGCCGAATACTTTCGCAAGGCACTGTACTTCCAAAGTTATGGAAAATGGCTTAAGGACAACAAAGTCAAGGTATTGGAGTGGCCATCACAAAGCCCTGACCTCAATCCTATAGAACATTTGTGGGCAGAACTGAAGCGTGTGCGAGCAAGGAGGCCTACAAACCTGACTCAGTTACACCAGCTCTGTCAGATGGAATGGGCCAAAATTCACCCAACTTATTGTGGGAAGCTTGTGGAAGGCTACCTGAAACGTTTGACCCAAGTTAAACAATTTAAAGGCAATGCTACCAAATACTAATTGAGTGTATGTAAACTTCTGACCCACTGGCAATGTGATGAAAGAAATAAAAGCTGAAATAAATCATTCTCTCTACTATTATTCTGACATTTCACATTCTTAAAATAAAGTGGTGATCCTAACTGACCTAAGACAGGGAATTTTTACTAGGATTAAATGTCAGGAATTGTGAAACTGAGTTTAAATGTATTTGGCTAAGGTGTATGTAAACTTCCGACTTCAACTGTGCGTGTATGTATATAAATATCCATTAATTCTTGAAGAATATATATTTTATAAATGCCTCAGGAGCTTGGTTTAATTGTTGTATCCCATCGAATCCAAAATATGAGCTTGTTTTACATCCCCTGTTTGTAAAGAATGTAAATGTAAACAAACACTGTATAGCCTCAAAACAGTGAAACTATAAATTTGTTATCATGGATTGTCCTTGCATCCATAGCTCTGTCTATGAATTTGAGAATGGTTACATTTCTCCAGGCCCATCCCTCAGCTTTTTTACCAGAACAGAGTCATGTAGAATTGCAGGAAATTAGCTTGAAAATTGCAACATTTTCTTTCCTATGCCAAGAGTTGGGCCTTTAAAATGTTCCTTCCCTGGGCCTGAGACTTGGTTCGTCTGGCCATGCATTGCCAAAGTCGTAGTCAAATGATTTATTTGCTATTTAAATCTCACTCGAGTTATGAGGGGTCCCTGTTGAATTTGCTATCACTAAAGGGGTCCCCTGCCCAAAACATTTGAGAACCCATGCCCTATGTAGTGGTCTACCCTTGACCAGTGCCCATAGGGTCAGGTTAAAAGTAACACACTGTATGGAATGGAGTGCCATGTGGAACGTAATCCAGGCTATTGATTGTTAAGTCTTAAACGGGCAATTCTGACACTTCAACCTTCTATTCATAATTTCCAGCACGAAACCAGTCTACATGTGTAAAAACAGTGCATTTCTATGATCTGTGGTTAAGAAACATAATTAAAATGTAAAAAAAAAACTTTAAAACCTGAGTTTTCAATCCCAGGAGGATATTTTATTGCTCCCCACAGCACTGCAAATCTTAGTGTTTGAACATCACTGTTTTTAAAATGTAACTTGTCATTGGATATTTTTATCTGCATTTTTTTCTGCAAAATGTAGAAATGTGCTGTTTTCACATATGTTTACACTGGTATTGTGCTGGAGATAATGAAAATGAGGTTGAAAAGTGGTGGATTTGCCCTTTAACAGCACACTATGCTCATAAAACAAATGCAGCAACTAAGGCTGTGTCTGCACTCGTTTTCCTGTTCCCTTTTTAGTGCACTACTTTTGACCCGGGTGATCAGTATTGTCATGCATTGAGTATTGAGTGGAGAAGCCTTGTTTGTACTGCAGATGTTGACTCCAGAGAGGTGGAAGGCCATGGTTACTGTGAGCACCCTAGCGACAGGGATGGACAGAGTGTGGACATCCAGAGACAGGCAGACTACAGGGAGGAGCTACGCAGGATCAACAACAGCCTGAGGAGGAAACCTGCCGCTGGTCAGTAACACACACACTCTCAATATCAAACTCCACACGCTGACTACAGACCTAATATCAACCTAACTGCTTAAATACTCATTGCTCACCTCTGTTCACTGCTTTATCACTAACATGAGGATATTTACAGGTGGAGTACTTGCACTTTAAGGGCTTGGAAATCATTTGTCTTTCTATTTTGCAGATTATTTTCACTTGTCACCACCCCAGCAACAAAACCATTATTTGGTGAGTTTCTACTTGCCAGTTTGTTTAGCTATCGCCCTAAACCACAGAGTGGTCTCTTTGCTGTACAGTACATGCTTGTCTGTGTGTGACACAATGCCTGTACACTCTTCTCCCCAGAGGAATGCAGTGGGGGATCCTATGAGAGGTTCCCTGTTGGAGTCTGACAGTGCCTTCATTGGTAAAGCCTGGTGGTGGTTCACTACTATCATGTGTAGTATGGGATTGAGCGCCTTGAGAATCACACAACTAAAGCTGCGTCCCAAATGGCACCGTATTCCCTAAATAATGTGCTACTTTTGACCAGAGCCCTATGGGAGAGGCCGATGGGACCTGGTCAAAAGTAGTACACAATAGGGAGCCATTTGGGATGTACACCAGTTGTTGTAAGGGAAGGAGTGTCTTGAGAAGCACACTACTAACTATTTACCTGTGGTTTGCCCCAAGATCCCATGGGTGGAGCCTTCCCAGTGTCCCCCCCACCTGAACAGAAGCCCCAGCTCTCAGCCAGGGAGAGGAGGAGGCTGGCCAAGAGGGCAGACCTGCACAATGTAAGAACCCTCTATAACTCAAAGTTCAGTCTCTAATATCTGGGACAGTATTCTCCAAGCATCAGAGGGCTGATCTAGGATCAGGTCCCCTTTGTCCTTGTAATCTTTTTCATCATGAAAGGCTAAAAGGCTAAATGGTTTCTAAATCAGCACTGAGACACTTGGTACATACAACCCCTGACCCATACATCATGAATATATCCTCACTTCTTAAATAGAGGCCAGTGGCAGCTCTCCATTGAACATGCTATATTCCTCTACCATCATTATACCTTGTGCTCTGGCTTGTTTAGGAGCGGGGGAGCTCCAGAGAGCCTGTTGGCCATCCAGAGAACTACTCCCGCCAGTCAGAGGCCAGTCTCAACACACAGCACCATGGTAGAGAGCGTAACCACCATAGGACCAAGAGGCTGCTGGCTGTGAGCCGCCATGGCCTCAGAAGAGGTGGGTGTTGTATAAAGATTAAACTGAGGCTGTCAGTGCCCCAATGTGCCGGAATGGAACAATTTGTCAGCCATCTTACCTGGGAGATCTGTCTATTAATCATTGTTAGGTTGATGATATCTGTTTACGGTCTCTCTCTTCCAGCAGACCTGTCTGGTGATGAAGATATGTCTCTGCAGGTTTCCCCTCACACCCCACACACTCAGGGCTCCGTGGATACGGTTGCCACGGAGCCGTGGATGAGGCCAGGCACCTCGGAGACGCTGAAGCGCTTAATGACTGGCCAGACCCCCTGCAGGGAGAGGCTGGCCAGCAGAGAGTCTACCGTGCAGGACTGGGAAGGCCCCTCTACCTACCATGGCTAATCTAACCATCTCCGCTCTAACATGGTTACTCAAAGCACTTTGGTTCCGTACACACTCAGGTTGTACAACGCTTCACACGTGTTAGACCTGATTTTCTGTGCAAAAATAGCCACACAATGGTGGTGTAAACATTTCTGTGAAGAAACTGTTGTGTAGGGGACCTACGTTTGTACACTGCCCTCACTTGGCTTGATGCATCCACATCAGTGGTCATGCTGACAGGATCTCCTCAACAGAGAAGGATCATCTGCTTTAGCTTCTAGATCGATGTGTCTACTAACTTAACCCTTGACTTGTGTATCATGGTCTACCTCAAAATACCTCTTGCAATGCAGAATTATGAGCTTCTTATGAAAAATGTATAGATTGTACTTTCATGGACCTGTAATGAAAAATATGCAGATTGTCTCAGAATGGTTAGTAAGTACAAGGGAGAAAAACTCCATTCCTATAAGGACACTGTGTGCAGGCATTTTCTCCAGTCAAGCACTATTAAAGTTGATTAGTTAAATCAGGTGTGTAAGAGGTGGGCTGGAACAAAAGCCTGCAGCCTCAGCTGCCATCCTCTAAAAGAACAGTGTACTAGGGTTGCCTTAGGACTATTAATTCTGTATCGCTGATTGAGCTGACATGCATCGGTTACTGTAAATGCAGTCTCCGAACATTTAAATTTCAGTCATGCTGAACTTCTGCAATATGGATTGAATAGAGCTCTTAGTCTTCGAAACAGTTCAGGACATCTATAATAATAGCACTACATTTGTAATGTAAATTGTTCAAATGGCATTTTTTATATGTACCGTGTGTAAAATGTTTGGCCAAGATGTGACCTCATTTTCAACTTAATAGAATAAACTATTTTAAATAAGGAAGTTTTGTACATTGTGTTTCAGTTCACCTGATAGCTGTTTAATTTGTGACAGGCCCCTAAGCCATGCATGACAAATAGCAAAATAAGCATTTTGAGGCAACTGAATCGTCTGTCAGTTACATATCAATGCAAAGACAAACCTTTATTGACTAATGAGAATGTTCCTGGTGGTAATTAACAGTGTGTCATGTACACCTCTTCTTCCCAATATAACTGACTCGCCAAGAAACACTATCCTCACAGTACAGCTTCAAACACCATGTGTGTCTTGATTTTCAGAACTCAGACATCTATTTAACCTCCATATATTCAATGTAGAATTGTTTTCTTTTTTTAAATGACAATACATCAAACATGTGGTGACTGCTGACAAGATTTAGCAAATTCAAATGTGTTTAAATTTAAACAAAGTACTACAGTATATACAGAGTGGAATAACATTTACTCATCTTCATACAATAGTGTCATGGTAAGGTTAAGTTGAAATGACAAGTGCTGTTAGATTTCAAAAGAAAAATGCATGACAGGTTTTAAGTTGCGTTTACACCGGCAGCCCGATTCTGATCTTTTTTTTCACAAATCAGATCTGATGTAATTAGTGGAATTTAAAAAAAGATCAGAACTGGTCTGTCTAGTCTGTAAACATGGCCTTAGTATATTACAAAGCTACTTTTGAATTGTCTAGTTGTATTGGAAGGCTGCTGTTTGGTACCTAGTGGCTGTGCAAAAGAAAAATCACTGCTAACGTTACTCATCCTTTTCACTAACAATTTCATACCTCCTCAGTTCCATAAAATAATGCCAAGAGATACCAAAAAGCACATCACAGCCTCCACAATGTTAGTTAGTCCTCTGGTCAGAGGGGGAGAAATGACCAGAATAATTGCACTGTTATAACCATCATCTGTATGATATTGTAGGGTATTTCTATGCTGTACAAGGAAGCCATACTGCAGCCATTCATTCAGTGCTTTTCTGGGCCCCACTTACCACACTACCGTTAACATCACTGTGCAGCATGGAGGAGCTTCCAGTACCATAATGTAGTGCCATTTGGGATGCACCCTTCCCCTCTCCCACCCCAGAGAGAGACTGAGCAGCCTGTGTACTGTGCTGGTCCTGGTCCACTAGTGATGATGTCACTGGCTCCCAGCAGGACCTAGCTCCTCTCGGTGACTAGGCAGCAGTGAGATGTCGAAGGCGTTGCCGATGCGGAGAAAGAACTTACGCAGCACGGCCCGGAGTTCTGGAATCAGGTCAAACTGCATGATCTCACAGAGAAGCGGGAAGTACCTGGATGCATGGGCCTTGAACTGGATAGTACAGGGATACAGGAAGGGACCCAATTAGCTCATTCTCCATCAAAGACATGGGAAGGGAAAATTACAACTTATTTTTTGGTACAGTGTTGTATATATGGGGTTTAGGGTGAAATTGCCCCTAGACGCTGATCTTGGATGAGTCTTACATTTCCCCCACTATGGTTAAAGACTGGGGTAGGGGAAACTGATGCTAGATCTGTACCTAGGGGAAACTTCATGTCAGAGGTGTATGTGGCTCTACTTTCTGATTGACTCACCCTGTCATCGCTGATCTTCACAACCTTGGTAAGGAAGAGGAGGAGGAGATTGGTCCAGGCTTCCCGGTGGCTCTCTGACGTCAGAGTGAGGAAGTAGGCCAAGGCCTCCCCACACACACTGCAATAGACAGAGAGACGTTACGGAAGTGAGTGAATGTGGAACGTATTTCCAGATCCGAGCAGCAGAATATTAGCCTGGTGGAACCCAGCCTGATCTCGGGATAACTCGCATTCTGTTTCACTTTAAACAAAATGTGAGCGCAGCAGTCAGTCTGACTGACCAGACTAGCAAAATATAGGTTCCTGTCTCAAAGTCTGTGCTATTCACTCTTGTCCACAATGAGGGACTAAAAGGTGCTGAACAGACAAACTCTTAACACAAGCCAATAGCACCATTTCCTCTAGCGAAGTTCTTGTTAAAGTGTCTTGTTAAAGAACAGGAAAAAAAAAATCTTTATGTTCTCACTTGAGCAGTCTTCTCTGCACCTCCTCCCAGGCTGCCTTGCGGCTGTCATCTGTGTACATGCGGAACAGGATGCGGAGGCCACAGGCCAGACTGTTGGTCTCCTGCTTCAACAGGTTGGGTTTGGACTTCCCCTTGAAACCTTAGAAACACCAACATGCTGTGAGACAACTGCTACTGTATGTTAGTCTGGGTCCGTATGTATCAAGTGTCTCAGAGTAGAAGTGCTGATCTGGGATAAGATCCCCTCCGCCCATGTCATTTTATTCATTGTGATCTAAAAGGAAAAAATGATCCAAACTCAGCTTTCCTACTCTGAGACGCCTGACACATACACCTCCAGATTAGAGTTTGCTGTGACAGTGTGAAGGTATTGAGCAGGGGTGTCGAACCCATCGGTGAACCCCCCGGGGAACGCATTCGGTCTTCAATGAGGTCTGGAAGGCCACACTGAAAATCTGTTTGATTTCCTTGGCATCAAAAAAATCCTCTATCTGTAGTTTTTAAAATTTTCGATGATCCCTGACTGTCTCGTGATTATTAGCGAGATGGACAGTCAAGAAACTCTATTAATGTAGGTCCATTGACTGTGCACAGTGGAAATTAGCAAGCTGGACAGTCAAGAAACGGTATGAATATAGGCCCATATAGTCATTTTAAAGTATTTTAAATTAGTTATTTTTTTAAAATGTTTACTTATTTAAATGTTTTACTCAAACCACCCTCGGGCCGGATTGGACCCCCTCCCGTGCAGGATTCGGGCCGCTTGACACCCCTGGTATCGAGGGTCCTGAGTCACATACCAGCCTTCCACAGGACAGTCCTCTGCTCGTTGTTGGAGTTAAAGGCCTTGGCGAAGCGGTGGGACTCCAGCAGACAGTCCAGCAGTTTGAAGAGCTGATCCGAGGTCAGATAGTGGTACATTCCCTGGTCCTGGGCCTCCAACTGGACATCTGCATCTACTGTGTCTCTCTGGAGAGGTTGACAACACAATGCTCAGTTATAACCAAATGTTAGTAAGCCTTACTGATTCAAACTTTGTTTAGTTGTTAGTTGTAATAACATTGACAGCCCCTCTTAAAATATTATTTGCCATAAAATAAATATTGCCCTTAATGGCTTTGCTTCAGTTATTGAAACAGAGCGACTTCAACACTAACTCTTTGGTTACCTGTGCAGCAGCCAGGTTCTCTGCATCCTCCTTCCTGCTGCTGGCGGGAAAGAAGACCATGTTGTCTATGGTCTGGATCAGCTCCAGCTGCACAACACACTTAATGAGCAGCGCTGAGAATAACCTCTGCTCCTGCATCTCTGCAACACATTGACAGACACAGCACAGCCAGTTTGAGGGGCAGGAAGAGAGGAATAGGAGGCAGGAGAGAAACATGGCCACAGGGAGAGATTTGGAGGGGTAGGGATGGTGACAGGGGGGGAGAAGGTGAGAGACAGGGACAGGGGGGGAGAAGGTGAGAGACAGGGACAGGGGGGGAGAAGGTGAGAGACAGGGACAGGGGGAGAGAAAGGGAGAGTCATGGGTCATTGGCAAGGGAGAGACAACAAGGGGAGGGCTGCCTAGGACTTGCCCATATACCTCCACACAAACTCACTGGCTGGGTTCCTAGCCCTGGGGCCATCCTCATGTGTGCCCGAGGAGCCGCTGTATGTCCTCTGCCTCTGGTTCTCCAGGGAGATCCTGTCCACACTGCACACTGACTGCTGGTCCTCCGTACGAGTCTGAATGTCCACTGACTTCTGGGATATGGAGTCCTGAGAACACAAGAGAGGGACCGGTATGTAGCCTAGATTTGAAACACATCATACAAAATCACAACCAATGATTCCTATTAGCCACTTTCAATGCAACATACCGAAACAAAAACTATGCAAGACTTAGTAGGCAAAACTAACTATGCAAGAGATTTAATTGTAGGATTATTTTACATTGACACGCACAAATCTGGCCCCTACAACACAGACCGGTGCGCCATAACCAATCAGAACCTATAGTAGGCCTATATGCAAATAAATCATTGCTATATATGGATTTGTGTCATTCACTTTGAACTGGACGGTTTTACAGCATGAGCGGTCACGATTATTATGGGCTTGTTTTAAGATAAAAGTGAGAGCTGCATGTAGCCACTTGTGCACATTTGTTCATATTATTTACTAGTTAGTGAGTTATTAGCCCAGTTATAGATCATTTCTAGTCAACAATGGGGGGAGTGATTGCTTCCTACAAGAGCACAAAACATGTACACTTCTAGCCATCTTTGAAATGCGAGTCAGGTAAAGAGCTTTTTTTGTGTCTTAAAGGGGCAGTGTCGAGACAAGGCAGAGAGTAGGATAATTTGTCTTATTCTCTGTAATAATGGTATGGGAATAATAATCCATTTTATTTTGTAAAGTGGTTTCTTGCATCAAACAACCAAATGTCAGTCACCTCCTCGTCCGAAGGACAAGTGTATAAATAGGTTAGTGTCAAGCCCTGCATGTAGGCCTACATTAAACTCCACACATTGGTTGATACTGTATGCTGAATGGTAGAACCGCTATTTCCATGTTAAAATGTTATGTGATGAATTTTCTCCATTGTTTTTTATGCTAGGCCCCTCTGATAGTCCTACATTATGATCAGTTAGGTCATTATGATCAGTCAGTGGTGTTAAAACAATAAATTAACGCGGGTACAGCCTCAGTGTTCACAGTAAACACAACGTTCACATTTGCGCTCAGCTGGCCTGAAATTTGCTCAGTGCCGAAAAATATCAGAGGGAACATCGATCACAACTCAGCATGCTGTTTCGATTCATTTGAGCGTTAAGAAGTACTGTATTGGGAAATCAGTGTGAAGTCTCAAACATAACCCAAATAAACGGTCAAAGTGGAATGGTGAACACACGAGCAGTAAACCTACCAGGTTTGAGAGGTCGTACTGTGGCATCAGCTCCCCCTCTCCTCCAGCTGGTCTCCACGTCAGTAACCTAAGGACAGCAGACCCGACACAGAACAGAGGCAATTTACTCTTGCTATGAATTCTGCACACTTACAGTGGTTCAAATGCAGTAATAACTTCCTGTAATTAAAAAGGGTCTTACGCATGAGGGATGGTTGTTTTGAAGATGTCCAGCATACAGTTACAGGTTTTGTCCCATATCTCTGGGCTGAACTTCTCCCCGTTCAGAATGACTACATTTTCCAGACAGTTGGTCCCTGAGCGCGCCAGCTGCTCGTTGTCTGAGAGAGAGAGGAGAGAGAGGAGAGAGAGGAGAGAGAGAGAGAGAGAGAGAGAAGGGAGAGCAGATCAAAGATAGAGTGAAGAAAGAGAGAGTCCTAAACTCTGAGGTGTTTTAGATGAGACAAGGAACCAACCAGCCCTCTCCTCTCACCTTGTTGTACACACCAGTACAGTTGGGACAGGATATCATCCAGGAGAATATCACTGAGAGGCTCAAAGTACTGAGTGAAGACATCACAGATGGCGTAAAGTGCATGGTTACAGGTGGTGGTCATCCATTCAGCTTTCTGGGTTTGAAGAGGAAAACAAAGTTCATAAAAAGGCAGCAGCTGGCACCTTATTCCCTATGTAGTGCACCACCTTTGACCAGTACTCATAGTGCCAAACCATTTGGGACACACACTATGTATTTTATGGCAGTGACACAAAGTTCCGGAAAATTAGGTTAGCTTAGTCTAACCTCAGTCTGCTGCTCTGGAAGTTTCATGTTGTCAAAGATCCTAAAGATGATCCTGAACAGATCCTGCCACCAGTGTTTCTTGTAGGTGTGACCATAGGTCTTCATCACCTCAAACATCACAGTCAAGCCCCTAGAGCAATGGCAAGGAAACAGGGATGATTTATTAGTAGAGGGTCCACACTCGACGAGTTTATTCTGCTATTTTACTCATTAAGGCTACAAAAGCAGGGATGATCATATCACTTGTGAAACTCATTAATTCATGCCAGGTTGACAAAATAAAGACTACTGCTGGTAGTTCATTGTGCATACATTGATTTGACTCATTATCCTCCAGTCAGGAGATGAGACAGGGACTAGGGACACAGGTATTCAATCAAATAAATGTATTTTATAAAGCTCTTTTTACATCAGCAGTTGTCACAGTGTTTTACAGGTACCTGGCCTAAACCCCAAAGAGCAAGCAATGCAGAAGCACAGTGGCCTGGGAAAACTTCCTAGATGTTTGTTCCAGGTAGGATGAGAAGGGCCTTACCTTGTCCTGACGTCCAGTTTACACCGGTTGATGATGCAGGAGAGCTCAAACAGGATGGGGAACCATCCTCGCACCCACACCCGGTCCTCCGGGGCTACATTCATGTCATCGCTGGTGTAGTCTTTGAAGGCCTGGCAAGAGAAGGAGGAGAGGTGTACATCCATGGGTAAGAGAGGAATGTCATGGCCATTCAGAGAGTTGGATTGTCCTGAATAAATTATACCTGAATCCATACATTACCTTTTCGTCTAGGTGATCTCCATTATCACTTACATAACCCTACAATAATGTTTGGTTTGTTTGACTATTTCATACTTTATAACTTCTGCCCAACTACTAAACATCTTAGTTTTATCTCTGCTATACACCATCAAACTGTTAATTATTGGAGTATTTCAAGTCCTTCTCAACATAGTGCTCACTGCTCACCTGTGGCCTCTCAGACACATATTTGGCACAGTGGCGTATGAGGCGGATGGCCTCCATGCTGGTGTCAGGGAAGGAGGCGTTGCAGGCAAACTCAGACAGACACTTCACAGCATCCTGGAAAGAGTCAATGGTGGCCGGGAAGTGCTTCTCAAATACATTCGCTGAGAACAAAAACAGAAAAAACAGAGAAATGACTAGATACAGGAACGGGTAATAGACAGGTTTCTCTTTGAGTTCCTCTTTGAGTTTCTCTTTGCACTACCATCCTCTATTATTCTTCATGTTGACATCGGTAAGTCATGTCATTGCCCAAGGAGTAGCTAGTGTTGGTCAGACTCAGAGAACCCAACACTTACTGACGATGTAGCCGGTGGTCTGGAAGGCCAGTTCTACGATGCTCCCGTCCTGGTCCGAGGCAGCCAGGTGGAACACTGAGAAGATGTTCTTCCACCCTGACCGGATGTTCCCAGCCTGGGAGTTCACCATCTGAGCTATACACCTCACCACCATGTCTCGAATGGTGGGAGACCTGTTGGCGTTACAGATTGAATCATTATGGAATCATTGCTTCAATTCAAGGTTTTAATCATTTTCCAGGTTTGAATTGTTGAATAATTTCAAGTTTTGAATCGTTGAATCATTTCAAGATTTGAATAAGTGAATTGTTTCAAGGTTTGAATCATTTATTTGTTTTAGAAGGCCACAAAGGATACAATTGCAGCAATTTTGACAAGCATTGGAATTTCATTCCATGCACTAATTAGTGCAGGTTACAAAATAAAACAAAAGCAGACCTGTTCTTCTTCATGATATGTTCGAAAGGCCTCAAGAAATCCTTCTGGAAACGGAAGTTGGCGAGCTCTCCTTTTTCTAAGAATTTCATAGACAGCTGCCTCAGGGAGTCAACAGCAAATATAGCCACATCCTCATTGGAGTTACATCCAACCTGTACAGATACAAATGCATCTGAACCACTGTTGTCTCCCCCGAAAACCAGCAAGAGAACAGCTCCATATAAATACATGCAGATGATGCATTTTTACAACAGAAATTGCTACCTAGTTAAAAAACACAAAAACCTTGTTAAAATGGTCCCCGATGACTTCCCAAATTCTAGACCACTGAAGCCTGATGCGGCCCATGTTGTAGTAGGAAATCTCCACAATCTTCTGAAGGCTGAACATACGCGGATGTGTCGGTGAGGCAAGCTCGTCCATGGATACAGCACACAACCACCGGACAAAATCAACTGCAAAATGACAACAAATGCATATCAAGCTGTTAATATTCATGTATACTCAGACAATAATGATCAAATGTATCATACATTTACCCTGTATAACTTCAAACTACCTACCTCGATTCAAACTGATTTATTTGGTTTGTTTCAACCATTATTTTTGTTCAACCATTATTACCTTCAGCACAAATGAGGTTAAATCTACACAGCATTTTTTTTGTAGAGATATATCAATCAATACCAACCTATTGCATTGCCATCGAGTCTGGTAGAACCAGTAAATATCCTGAGAAAAAACAAACAACATAAGATGAATTTTTCTCCATTTGCAATAGTGACTTCTTTTAGAGGTTTATTGAGTAATAAAACTGGAGAGGAAACAGCAAATAAATTCCATCATAGGGCCCATTCTATCAGCCTACCTGTCAACAGCAACGACGACACTCTGGGAGCTTGTCTCTCCAATGGACTCCTGAATACTGGCTATTTGTTTACGGTCCACATTACCTCCAACTGCAAGACAAACAATGTGTAATGAGAAATAGCTAAGGTACATGTTTTCAGAAAACACCAATAGTCAGACAATGATACATAAGATTATATTACACATTATGAATAGAATATAAAAACCAAACCTGGCATTGTGACAATAGCCCAGAGACTCATCTAAAAGCCTTGTGCATTCCAAATGGCACCTTAGTATATCCCATATAGCGTACTACTTTTAGCAGAGCCCAATGGGGTTAGGGTGGAAAAGGGAATAGGGTGCCATTTGGGATGCAACCTCTGTCATGGAAAGGCAAGAGGACTGACCCAGTCCCAGGTACTCTGAGCTGTCTGAGGCCTGCTCTCTCAGGCTGGCCAGGAGGCCCCCTTTGGCCGGGACTGTCCCTGAGATGTAGCGAGCCTTCACCCCTGTCCCGATAAGCTGGGCCAGCTCCAACTGACTGATACACTTCAGGATCTGTGAAAGACAGGACAGAAGAGTCGGGGTTAATACTTTCTGTTACTAATTCAACCTTTATTTAGCCTGGTATGTCATTTAAAAACCATTCTCATTTGTGATAACTAGCAGGAGAGAAGTGAGAGTTACTAATATTCTAATACCTTTATTTAGCCTGGTAAGTGATTGAGAACAAATTCATTTTCTGATATCGACGAAGTCGGTCAACAATTAAAAAACAGTGACAATATACTGGGAGAGAGAAGCCATTGAAAACATATCCTGGTTGATCAAGAGGTGAACCATTGACTTAGAATATGTGGACAACTACAAATACCTAGGTGTCTGGCTAGACTGTAAACTCTCCTGCCAGACTCGTATTAAACATCTCCAATCCAAAATCACTTACGCTGCCAAACATACCCTCGTAAAACTGACGATCCTACCGATCCTCGACTTCAGCGAGCCTCCAACACTTTACTCAGCAAACTGGATGCAGTCTATCATAGTGCATCCGTTTTGTCACCAAAGCCCCATATACCACCCACCACCGTGACCTGTATGCTGTCGTGGGCCCTCGCTACATATCCGTTGCCAGACCCACTGGCTCCAGTTCATCGATAAGTCTTTGCTAGATAAAGCTCCGCCTTATCTCAACTCACTGGTCACCATAACAACACCCACTCGTAGCACACGCTCCAGCAGGTATATCTCACAGGTCATCCCCAAAGCCAACACCTCTTTTGGCCGCCTTTCCTTCCAGTTCTCTGCTGCCAATGACTGGAATAAATTGCAAAAATCGCTGAAGTTGGAGACTTATATCTCCCTCACTAACTTTAAGCATCAGCTATCTGAGCAGCTTACCGATCTCTGCAGCTGTACACAGCCCATCTGTAAATATCCCATCCAATCTACCTACCTCATCCCCATATTGTTTTTATTTACTTTTTTGCACACCAGTATCTCTACTTGCACATCATCATCTGCACATTTATCACTCCAGTGTTAATCTGCTAATTTGTAATTACTTCGCTACTATGGCCTATTTATTGCCCTACCACCTCACGCCCTTTACACACACTGTATATAGACTCTCTTTTTTCTATTGTGTTATTGACTGTATGCTTGTTTATTCCATGTGTAACTCTGTGTTGTTGTTTGTGTCACACTGCTTTGCTTTATCTTGGCCAGGTCGCAGTTGTAAATGAGAACTTCTCATTAGCCTTCTCAACTAGCCTACCTGGTTAAATAAAAAATTAAAATGCAGTGACAATATACTATAGAACAGAGTTTCTTAATCCTGGTCCTGGGGAATGAAAGGGGTGGACATTTAATGTTTTGCCCCAGCACTACACACCTGATTCAAATCATCAAAGCTGAATGATCAGTTGATCATTTGAATCAGCTGTTTACTGCTATGGCAAAAACCAAAACGTGCACCCCTTTGGGTCCCCAGGACCAGCATAGAAGACAGACTGAGACTAACCTCGTGCCAGGAGTTGCCCAGGTAGTTGCCATCAGTGTGGGCGACGGTGATGAGAGTCTTGATGGTGTCAATATTTTTCTGCTTCATCTCAGCGATACCAGAGCTGGCTGTGAGCAGGGTGAACCGCGCCAGGGCCTGGACGTACGCGTCACGCTCTAGCTGGATGGTGAAGATGCAGGCTATCCTGATGGCACAGCGGATCCCCTCCAGACACAGAGAGGCTACCTCAGTGTCATCACAGTCCTGAAGACCCACGCTGAACGCTGCTAAGAACGGGGTCCATGCCAACTGGGGGGGAAAAACACACAACGTCAATACACAAAGAAGGATTTCATGAGGGTTCATATGATCTTAAAATGGTATTCTGCATTTGGTTACAGCATCAGCTACATTCCCATTTTATACTGAAAGGAATGCATTAGTACTGTGAGTAATGGTGGCATATGGTAGCAGCAGTGGGATGTTGTACCTTGAACATTGGTCTGAATATATAAATATAATGAGTTTCATTCTAATGTTTGTCCTACTGGTAATTCATTCTAATGGTCTGACGTGGTCTCTGTGAGTTACCTTGAACATAGGTCTAACCATAGAAATAGAACGAGTGTATTTTTTTTTATTCTTAAAAAAAATACATGTTTATTTCAATTCTATGGGTCTGACGTGGTCTAGGTGGGTTACCTTGAACATGGGTCTGACGTGGTCTAGGCGGGTTACCTTGAACATGGGTCTGACGTGGTCTAGGTGGGTTACCTTGAACATGGGTCTGACGTGGTCTAGGTGGGTTACCTTGAACATGGGTCTGACGTGGTCTAGGTGGGTTACCTTGAACATGGGTCTGACGTGGTCTAGGCGGGTTACCTTGAACATGGGTCTGACGTGGTCTAGGTGGGTTACCTTGAACATGGGTCTGACGTGGTCTAGGCGGGTTACCTTGAACATGGGTCTGACGTGGTCTAGGTGGGTTACCTTGAACATGGGTCTGACGTGGTCTAGGTGGGTTACCTTGAACATGGGTCTGACGTGGTCTAGGTGGGTTACCTTGAACATGGGTCTGACGTGGTCTAGGTGGGTTACCTTGAACATGGGTCTGACGTGGTCTAGGTGGGTTACCTTGAACATGGGTCTGACGTGGTCTAGGCGGGTTACCTTGAACATGGGTCTGACGTGGTCTAGGCGGGTTACCTTGAACATGGGTCTGACGTGGTCTAGGTGGGTTACCTTGAACATGGGTCTGACGTGGTCTAGGTGGGTTACCTTGAACATGGGTCTGACATGGTCTAGGCGGGTTACCTTGAACATGGGTCTGACGTGGTCTAGGTGGGTTACCTTGAACATGGGTCTGACGTGGTCTAGGTGGGTTACCTTGAACATGGGTCTGACGTGGTCTAGGTGGGTGGCGCTGGTGAAGGGAGCCTGGACGTGGCTGACTGCCTCCATCAGGGCCTTGGCTGTCTTAGCCATCTGCTCCATCTCTACATTATACAGCAGACGTCTCTGCTTCTCACTGGCTACACCTGGAGGAAACAGAGACTTGGTGGGCATGCTCTCACATATAAAACACACCTACTGTACACACACTGTCAACAACTAGCCACACAATACCCTATGTTGATGCAATCACTGTGCCTCTGAGGACAGAGAAGCTTTGAATCCATTTAGTGTGCTTGTTTCTTCTTGACCCGTGTCATTTTGTCATCCAGCAACTTACTTTGTTTGCTGGATTTGAGGGTTAATTTTTTGGTTTCATTCATGGCTATTTTCTTCCCTGCGATTTCATCGTAAATAGCTGACAGGTACTCCTCAGGTAAATCTTTGCTGTCGTTGATTCCTCGGTTCATCTTGATGTATTGCTCTTTTGTCATTTTATTCTTCACCTACATTTTTTAAAAATAAAAAAATACAAATGTTTGGTCACAGCTCATGTTTTAACATATGAGAAAATGACCTCTCTTAATCAAGAAACTGTTTGCTTGAGATACTTACTTGGGGACTGTGAAGGTCTGTTGTCAGCATAATGATTGAATAAGCCAGGACATAGGCCGTATCTGCACTAGCGAACTCAGTTTGCCTGAAGGAACAGAGAAAACCCCCAATGTCATAACATGTACTGTGTAATATTATCAGGGTGGCTGCGGATAGGAATTCTCTGGAACCCACTTCCCGACACCTAAAAGTCAGAAGCTTTACACACAGTCTCTGCTCTACTCGTTCGGCTGCCCAGGGAACAGGCTACTCTGGTGAATTTCAGAGATGAATGGAAAAAGGTGCTTGTTTAATAAAGTTAGATCAGTTGATATCTGCAAGATCCCATTATTCCTCTCATGCGGCCAAAACAAAACGGAGTGCCCCACTGGGCTTACAGGACCTTTGTAACAACACTGTACATCTCAAGATCTAAAGGCACATTCTCATTAAGCTGATTGAGATCAAATGGTTGGCATGCAGACATGTGGGTAAAACTTGAAGAATTATCATACAGGATTAACAGTGAGAAATGTGAAGGCAGGGTGACCACAAACATTTGTGAGGAAAGTAGAGGTACATGAACAGAACGTGATCCGGATCATCAGCTCTGGGGAAGAGGCTTCCAGGGGGGCGGATCATGCCGGTTACCTTCGGATCCGCAGCCTCGGCCTAACATTAGAACAACCTACATCTATTAAAGCCACACCATGGACTGCATCCCAAATGGCACCCTATTCCATTGTCAAAAGTAGTGCACTATAAAGGGGAAAGGGTGCCACTTGGGACGCAGGCCATGCAGTCTGTCTACTGATAGAGACTCACCCTTGGTTACATTCTAAATATCTGGCCGCAAATTTTTCCATGAGACGATCAATCTTCTGGGCCTCTCCGGGCAGACGGAAGCCCTCCAGGAATAGACGCAGAGCCGAGACAAAGTCCTTGCCTTGGAAATCCATCTGGTCAACATAGGCGTACATCACCTCTTTATTAATGCGCTCGTTATCCCCGATGAACTCACCCACCTGAGTCTGATAAGCAAAGAAGGAAGTCCATACAGAGGCATTTCAATATACACAAACATAACGTAAATACAGTGTATATCCAATATGTTTGTGGACATCAGTAAGAAGAACACAAGTTAGATATCTCTTTTTACAGGCTAAGAGGAAGTTAGTCTCATTCATTGCATGTAATTTCAGCAGGTGCTTACAGAGTCTAGCCTCTCCTCCTGGTGCAGGAACTGGGCTAGGTCCTCTGGTGTGGTACCCAGCATCCCTTGCTCCTGCAGGTACTGGATGCCCCTCTTTGGCTTCTTGTTGAACCTGCACAGGAAGAAAGAGAGGAGGATAAGTCTGTGATAAGTGACTGAGCAGATTGACTGATCTACAAATCATAATGATTAGTTATTTAGGATGCAAGGTGATTTGTAGATTAGCCAGTGTGCTCAGTCCGACTCTCAAACACAGCCACACTGAGCTCTCTGGGCCACTGATAGCTGCTCTGACTACACTTCCAGTCTCCAACACACTTACAGGTCGATGCCTTGCTCGATGATCTCTTTCTGCTGCTTGAGGACCTCGAACTGCTCTGCGTTGTCCGTTCCTGACATGAGGGTGCTGTAGGAGCCGATGCCTGAGGAGGCGCTGGAGTCCAGGGAGTTGAGGCTGCCATAGCGGTTGATACTCTCTGGTGGTTTGGTGCTCTCACTGGGCTCCTGATCCACGGGCTTCTCCTGACCTACAGAAGAGGGGCGGCACGTAGGGACATCCCATAATATTAAGAATAACCCTTTTCCTTTATAAACACTGTTAGAGGTCTCAACCTGTATCATCTCAGGGGCTCACTACTATACCAGGTCTGCAGCAGTAAGCCTGAACACCACCTGTGTTCACAGCGGGTTAGCAAACACAAGGCCACACAACAAACTGAAAGGTAGCTACTACCTAACACTAAGGCAGAGGGGATTTTTGCTAAAACTGATTATCAAGATCAACCTCAGGCTCTAACTGGAACAATGGGTGTCTAAGGCTATGAATACATTTCAGGATTTACCTGCTCTTCCTTACAAGATCAAAGATAGAGAGCAAAACAGATCCAGATCAGTGATGGAAAACGTAACGATAAACAAAAACGTAGTTCAGTGTGAGCTGGAGAGAGATCTCAGGTGTGTAGTTAAAGCCTCAGCGGGTTTGCGTGTCAGTAAGAAGGGCCTTTGCTATTTGCTTTGCTATTGCAGTAGCTCTGGTTATGAATGAGGACAGTTTGGTCTCAGGAGAAACACAGAAGCTCTTATTCAACAGTAGTAAGTAAGTGGTATCTTACCTAGACTGGTCTGAGAGTTAGGGTTCACATACTGATCATTGCTCCACTCCACCATACACTTGAGAATGGACACCAGACACTCCAGACCCTTTTTCCTCAAGCTCAGTTCCTACAACAACAACAAAAAACACACATTAAAATGGTCACACAACAGGAAAGGAGATCTATGGATAGTGAGAGTGTCCATTGGAAGCATCTCTTACCTGAGCAGGTGTGGTGCCAAGCTCATGCCCCACTCTGCCCTGTGCTATCTTCGACAGGTAATTGACCAGCCTCTCAAATATATTAGCAGCGTTTAGGTCACAGTCGTAGTTGACATAGATATCCACCACACTCTGGGCGTCTGTGAGGAGAGGCAAGAGACAGAGGTGAGTGTCTGTCTGTCAAAGCCTCAGTAGTGGGAGGTTGTATCATACCTGGGGGCCGGGGAGACAGACAACCAAAGAGGAAGGAGTACTACTGCTACCTCGCTCTCCCTTCAAAGTTCATGAACAGAGGAGCAAACTGAAGTGAAGAGGGAATCCAGCAGCTTTTCTTTATTGGTAAAACCAACGTGTTTTAACCCTTCATCAGGTTTTACAGATAGACAAACCCTGGTAGTGTGAAGTATAGTAGACAAACCAGACACCGACCTGCACAGATCCTGGTGAGGCTCTGGATCACCATCCATTTATGATCATAGGAGCTGGTGGACGTCTCCAGGATGTAGAGGAAGATCTCCTTGAAAAACACCTGAGGGGAAAAAAACTCGGTGATGAAACTCCACCATATCTGTTAACAAAATCCGGTCTAAAATCATGTTGTAATGATTCAATGGGAATAGGGTGCCATTTGGGACAGACCCATAATGAATCGAGACAGTTCCAGTACCTCGATTTGCATCTTGAGGTGAGTCTTGAAGTGGGAGAGGAGGGTGAGGAAGATGGAGAGCGAGAGCTCAAAGACCTCGGGGACAGAGGAGACGCCGTTCTTAGACAGCGCCACACACAGGTACTGCTTGATGGCGTTGATGAACATCTCGTTGGTCTTGAAGACGGGCCCCGCGTTCTGCAGGATGGACAACAGCAGCTGGAGGGACAGCACCTTGGAGCGCAGCTCGTGAGATCTACAGAGACAAGCAGAAAACAACATTTACTTTAAGCATCCACATATAATGCATGTTAAGACTTGCCATGAGCACGTATATAATGTCCTACTATCATCTAATATACAGTGGTCATGCATAGAGCAGGGCTGTTCAATCCTGGTCCTGGAGGGCTGAAACACTTCTGGTTTTCATCCTCTCCTTCTAATCAGGGACTAATTCAGACCTGGGACACCAGGTGAGTGTAATTAACTACCAGGTAGAAACAAAGTGTTTCAGCCATCCAGGACCAGAATTGGACAACCCTGGCATAGAGGGATGTAACATACTATTAGCCTTATTACAAGACATTATAAAACAAGTTATAAAGCTAAGTTATTATACCTGTAGGCTTTAAGTAAAGTTTTAACAAGAGGTTCAATCTTACAGTCATTTCCTGTGGCCATATCCTACCGGTCTATTCATACAGTAACTAGGTGTGACAGGGTATGAAGGAGAGCTAACTTAGGATCAGGAGGTCCATCAGACAGTGGCTTCATAGAGAGTTTGCAGAGAGAGCGGAAAACTAGAAAGGCATCCTTCTGGAGGATATGGGAGAACTTAGCAACAGGAGACGAACCACTCGTAGCTCCAGATTCCTAGAAAACGAAACGCACAGACTCATCTGAGATTAACGAAAAAATTATACATTTTCATATGCACAAATGTACATGAATGCACCAAACAGATGTTAAAACTCCATAGACAATGTATGAATCCCAAATGGCACCCTATTCTCTATATAGTGCACTAATTCTGACCAGGGCCCATAGGGCTGTGGTCTAAAGTAGTGCACTATAAAGAGAATAGGGTGCCATTTAAGATGCATACAACGCTATTCTATGTTGGGGAGCAGTGTAGATGGGCACCTGAGTGTCGTTGGAGGAGACAGAGATCCTGTCATCTGTCAGTGAGGGGGTGAAGCTGGCAGATATAGGTGTGCCAGGGATACCGTTGGCATGGACGTTCTCTGTGTCGCTGCCCAGCCCGCCCTCCTCCTCCACCGGGACTGGCATATCGTCTACACACTCTGTAGCGCTGCACACACTCTCCCTGCATTCTACACACACGCACGCAAGCACACACACACGCACGCAGGCAAACAGACATATGCATGTCAACCTCTCCTGGCTCAAAGTGGAGGAGAGATTGACTTCATCATTACTTGTATTTGTGAGAGGTATTGACATGTTGAATGCACCGAGCTGTCCGTTTGAACTACTGGCACACAGCTCAGACACCCATGCATACCCCACAAGACATGCCACCTGTCTCTTCACAATCTCCAACTCCAGAACAGACTACTGTATGAGGCGCACAGTACTACATAGAGCCATTACTACATGGAACTCTATTCCACATCAAGTAACTGATGCAATTAAAAAAAATATACAAATACCTCTTCTGGAACAGCGGGACTGTGAAGCAACACAAACAAAGGCACAGACACATGCAGACACACACACGATAACATACGCACTATACACACACGTACACATGGATTATGTGTTGTAGATATGTGGTAGTAGAGTAGTGGCCTGAGTGTACATGCTTAATGTGTTGTGAAATCTGTTGTCAATGTATTGTAATGTTTTTAAAATTGTATATCTGCCTTAATTTTGCTGGACACCAGGAAGAGTAGCTGCTGCCTTGGCAGCTAAAATAGAACTTAGGATCATCTCAGAAAACAGAACTGTGGGGCTAAAATTGTATGATAAAGAAAGATCATTTCCATTTCACAATCCATCCACCTTGTGCATGGTCAACAACTTTCAAGGAACTAAATAAAGTGAGTCCAATTTTCTACAGACAAGACAGACTATATAAGAGTATAAAGTTAAGAAAATGCCGTGTTACCTCCAACAACTGTATTGACAACTTCCTGCAGCATGGTCTGGACCATCTCTTGAGCCTGCTCCTCCTCATAGTTGAATGGTTCTTGCTCAACAACCCCTTCAGCATCTTGCGGAGAAAAACCTAGAGCGATGTAAACACACTTCACCATACTTACTTAAATCAGATTGACACAGATTGAGCTGCAATGTAATTACTTTCAAGTTTCAGTAGAGGACAATATCCTGTAGGATTTAAGGGCGGCACGTAGCCTAGTGGTAAGAGCAGTGTGCCGGTAACCGAAAGGTCGCTGGTTCGAATACCCTAGCCGACAAGGTGAAAAATCTGTCGATGGTGCCTTGAGCAAGGCATTTAACTTGAATTTGCTCCAGGGACGCCGTACTACGATGGCTGACCCTGTAAAACAACACATTTCACTGAATATATCTGGTGTGTGTGACAGTAAAATATTTATACCAACAACAAAAAGATGCACATAAGTCTTTGAGAGAGTTATTTTACCATCACTCCCCTACTGCTACCACGGCACAGCTACATGTGTACAAAACATATTAAACCGCAGAAGTCTCTGAAGACCATTTCATTATGAATCCCAATTAAGGACCTCTGCCTTGTAATACCTTGTAGAGTTCAACTGCCTCTGATCAGGCCAAGGAGTCTAGAATGTACACCATATTCAGACATCACCTATTTTCTATTAAGTGCACTACTTCTAAGTACACCACTTCAAAAGTAGTGCACTATAAAGGGAATAGGGTGTCATTTAGAACATAGCCCTTGAATTATGATGGAAGCTTCCTTCCCGCCATCTAAGAGCTCTGTAGCCCTTTACCTTCGTGGTAATTGGGCTGTATAGATAGGGCTAAATTGAAATGTTCCTTACAGAAGAAATATGAAAATAATATGCATAAGCATGGTAGAAATTGAAAGGGACAGTTGGGAGATTATGGGGAAATTATTAGTTGAGAATACAACAGTTCACCAGACAAGGCTGAATTCAAACATTACACTGTTAATTTCATGTACTGTACTTTTCACCAGTGTTGTAAAAAATACTTTAAAGTACTACTTAAGTAGTTGTTTTGGGTATCTGTACTTTACCATTTATATTCTTGACAACTTTCACTTCACTACATTCCTAAAGAAAATAATGTACTATTTACTTCATACATTTTCCCTGACACCCAAAAGTACTCATCACATTTTGAATGCTTAGCAGGACAGGAAAATGGCGCATTTCACGCACTTATCAAGGGAACCTCTCTGGACATCCCCATGGCCACTGATCTGGTGGACTCTCTAAACACACATGCTTTCATTTGTAAATTACTGTGTGTCAGTGTTGGATTGTGCTCCGTAAACTTTAAAACTTGTGCCGTCTGGTTTGCTTAATATAAGGAATTTGAAATGATTTATACTTTTACTTTTGATACTTAAGTATTATTTGAAACCAAATACTTTTGACTTTTACTCAAGCAGTATTTTACTAGATGACATTCACTTTTACTTGAGTCATTTTCTATTAAGGCATCTTTACTTTTACTCAGGTATGACAATTGGGTACTTTTTCAGGCACCGCTTTTCACCACATTTGTTGATATCGAAATCTGAAAATACTCTGGATACATTCAGTAACATGATAAGAATATTCCTGGAAAATGTAGGGTAGGTGCAACATAAAACAACAAAATGACAAGGTGCAACATAAGAATAATAACTGGTGTCTCCAAGTGGCCACACACCTCTCCAAAGTGTGTACACTTCCGAAGTCCTTTCAATGCACTTATGAATCAAAGAAGAGCCTTGAGTTATAAGATGTTTTATTTTAGCTCTCCTAGCTGTGCCATTGAGGAGAAAACACACTGTTACTGTTGTTGTTTACGCAATCCAAAAAACAGCCCATTATAAATCACAATCTGAGTCAAGTGAGCATCAAATCACAAGGCAATTCAGAGAAACAGATCATACTTTTGGTGTGCATAGAAAGGGGTGCATTCAGGTGTGTGTTCTGCAGAAAATGTCCTTCCCAATAGACAAACATAGGCTCATTCGCTTTGGAACATGTCATGTCATGTTGTAACTGTACATCAAACAGTGAACGAAAACGTTGACACTGTATATGAGTTTTATGATATGGAATTGTGATGCGCACATGGGTGTATGGCTTGCTTGTATGGCATCAAAGCGGTATTCATTATAATCCTCAACGTCTCATGTTTCAAAATACATTGAGTCATCTTAATTTACAGCACTACTCTCTATCAGGCAACAAAACATTTTGCCCAATTGCTGGGAGGGATGTGGGCAACCTCTTGTCACGTGTGGTGCTCAAGTTCAGAACGTCGGTCATTCAAAACCCATTCAGAGCTGTGAAGCGCAGAGCCTGAGCTCTGACATCATTTATACTATGTTATTGTACAGCCACTGCGTTCCAACTTAGGCGCTTATCTGTGACAAAATCTGCCATGGCAAACCTCTCTCTCAGCAGAGAATGTATAGGAATACTAATTCACGTGCATGGATTTTACGTCTCCTAATCGAATGCAGTGATGAAGGTGACACACACTGAAATATGGAACAGTGATTTCCATAGAGACAGTAGACAACTTTCCATAGAGACAGTAGAGTGATTTCCATAGAGAGAGAGACTTACCCTGTGCAGCAGCTGCGGTAGCTTGGTCCGCCTCCGTCTGCTCATTCTCAGCACTGCAGAACACAGAACGGTTCTCAGGCTCCAGGTCCCCGCAAGTGTTCTGCTCAGGCATCTGGGTGGCCTCCTCCTGAGGTGGGGGTGAGGCGGTGTGCTGCTCCTGTTTAGGGGAGGCAGGGGGCTCCAGATGAGGGGAGGCAGGAGGCTCCTGCCCCTGTTGGCTGACTGGTGACGGCTGCAGATGCTGCTGTCTTAGACGCTCCTTCTCCATCTGTCTGGCCTCCTGGAGCTGGAGACAAGGGAAGACACACACACAAGTTTTCACTTAATGCATAGCCTTAGATGGCACAAAACATAATCATAGGCCAAACTATTTTAGACCATGCACTGTCAAGTCAAGCACTAAAACATCACTGGGTATCATTTGATTTTTTTTTCAAGGTGTCTGGTATACAGGTATAAGGAAACCAATCACAATGTTGGTACTAAGCACATACATTGTTTTCTGAATCCAGTGTCTTCAAGTCATAAATGATAAACAATGTTACATTCTTGATTTCTGACTGGCATTGTGAGATTAGGTTTAAATGAACTCAACTGGCTGCCAAGTGGTGACGTCACAGCTCATAAAAGGTCAAAGCATTCAGTGCAACAATGCAAACACTGACCAAGGCAACATACTTTGGGGAATGCTATACTGTATCTCTTTAATGCAGGGGGCTTAGTCAGGGTTGGTTCCCTGGTCGGGTCAGCAGCCAGCTGATAGGCAGGCCTGCGCGTCTCTACTGGAAAGAAAATCCCACTTGGCAAAGATAGCAGAGAGACGAGTCATGCCAAGATGCACACACACCCAGAAGAGTTCATATATCATCAGCCACTTCAACACCAAGCAGCGGAACGCAAAGCACTTCCCTGCTGCAAGCTGTACCTGACGCACCTGCTTTCTGGACGACCCAGAACAATTTATCCTGTGATTTGAATGCTAGATATCATCGGAGAGTTTAAATAAACTTGAAAAATTATATAATTATGTTCCAGCTTCTTTTCCATTGATGCCGTAATCATAGAAATATAATTACTGGAAAGGCCCTCAGACTACACTTATGGGTACACTCAATATGGTCGCCGGTCCACCCGTCATGGCACATTGACTGTTCTAGTCATTCTATTTCTATGGCCCAATTATGACAGAGCGAGAGAGAGCGCTTACTGCTTGGTTCTCCATACGTGCAAAGATAACATTGAGCATCTGTGTGAGGGTGGCCTTGGCCGTGGTCTGGTTGATGAGGTTCTTGCTGGCCAGGTAGATGTTGTAGCAAGTCCTGACAGCCTGCAGCACTGTGCCCTCGTGGATTTCGATGTGTTGAGAGGTCACCGATGTCAGCAGAGCCTGCAGAGTGACAGCACCCATTGAAATAGAATGCTTTACTCCTATGGGTACACCCTAAATTACTGCTAGTACACCCATTACGACATTCTTGACTTGAATGGGGACACCCATTCCTACTTCTATGGCACCGAACTAACAATCACTACCGCTCACAGTTAACAAGATATGCTTTTTATGACCAAACACAAAACATTATAACAACATGAGAATGTCCATTTTCAATCATTCCTATCATTAACAAATCAATTATGGTTACCTCCTGTCTCTAAAATCATGATTTTGATGCTATTCCTTAGTGGGCAGTAATATTGAACAGTAAAAACCAATAACTGAGCATTTCGTCCGCTATGTATCTGCCAAATGTTAGATTGACCAGTTTGGCGCAACCTTGAGAAGAAGGGCCTGAACACACCATTGATGTGTGTTATCTGCTCAGTGGCGAGACGACAGAAAGACAGGCAGACACAGGCCAGTCAGGCCTGACACAGGATTAACACTGAGGGGAGTAGAGGAGAGGCAGGCTGGGGCTGGTGTGTCTGTCACACACAGTGTGGAGGAGAGGAAGAGAAGAGCTCATACCTTTATAATTTGTAGCTGAATACCTTGGTCTGTCTGAGGGCCTTGAAAGCAGCCACATATCGTCTCGATGATTCTATCGATCAACCTCTTACCAGGCGTGGTGTTGTCTGGTGCGTTTCCAGTGAGGTGGCCATAAGCAATGAGTTTCTGGAGAAAGAAAGGTCAGGTTAACCCTCCATGGTGCATGTATTGGACAATAATACAGACACATTCTGTAGACATATTTTGATCAGTTCCATTTGCCAAGATAAGACATACATCTAATGAAGCTGTTTGTGTTTGGGTGTGTATGTGTATTTGGGTGGGTATGCATGTGTGCACGTCCATGTGTGTAGTGTAACCTACCACTGACCTGTAAACAATCTAAAGATGTGATGACAATGCGAGGACATTTGGACTGGCAGGCTAACTCAAATGGCAGGAAGTACTTGTCTGCTTCAATGATGGTATCCTTGGACTTGACCGGTGGTAGGGTACTGGAATCAGCATTGCTGTCTCCAGGAGGGGGACTGGGGGGGGGGCACACAGTGGCAACTAAATGGTTAAAACATTAGGCCAAACAACATGTCTGAGGAACTCAACCACCTAACATTGGACATTTGTGCCTCAGTGAGCAATGGCAAACTGGTTACAGGGGTAGGGAGGAAAACAGGGGAGGGGTACCAGTGTCTGCTAGGTGGACAATGACACAAACACAATAGCTGCATTCCAATTCTTTACCCTTCTCCAGACGTGTGCACTTGAACACTCCCTACTGCCAATGCTTACATCAATCCAATGCTTTTAAATGCATGAGGGGAGATGTACGAGTGAACACATTTTGGGAGAAAGGTAGAGAATCAGGATGTAGCCAATGTCAGTTACAGTAGCTGGGGGAGCCAGTCTACGGAGTCAATATTTGTATCACACTTCTCGTTTCAGCTCCACACACCCTCCCTCTCATTTCCTCAAACATGAATTCGGCTGGCAACGAAGCAGATCAGCCAAAACTTTAATTGCATATTAATGCAGACTCGAGAGGCGTTCATCTCCCCAAAGCATATTTGTTTTTGTCAATAAATGTAAAAAAAAAGTGTCTTGTTTTTAACATTGAGTGAGAAGTGATGAAAGCTTTATAGACTGCTGTGCTACAGTGTGTGTGGGAGTGTCCCAAATGGCACCATTTCCCCTATGGGCCCTGGTCAAAAGTTGCGTACTATATAGGGGGTAGAGTTTCATTTGGGAATCACATTGTGTCTGGTCAGTGTTCCAGCCTGGGGCCTGGGGGGTGGTGACTTGGACATGTGAGAGCTCAGGTGTGACGGGGATGAAACCTCCACACAGAAGCCAACAGGAGATGTGCGGGTCACTGAGCTGCACTGAACTTTGGGCCTGTCTGGCTTACCAACCAACAACATATTCAGAAAGGAAGATTGTTGTTCTCAGGAGCCAAGAGAAGGAGACACATCAAAACAACCCATTATTTACTACAGACATTTCAAACATACACACACACACACTACATCTCATAGTAAACCCACCTCAGCTTCTCTGTTTCTTCTTTAATTTCCTCTGAAAACAGGAAGAGAGAAACAATTAACCAAATACCTTTGATATTGGCCCTGCATGGCCTGTATAATGCTGTACATCAACAGCCAATGTTATATGGCAGCAGTAGAGGGTTTCATTACATGAAGGCATGGGCACTTTGTCAAATTAGCCGATGTCCTCCACGACTATACATTCCTGCCCTTGACCTTCATAGAAGATCCTGCCAAATTGAATACTCCATACAGATATTGATGTCCGCTGGCAATACAATTACAGTTGAGATGCTCTGTGAACAGGACAGAAAACATCCAATACCGTAATATAATTTCTCTTCATAGGAGCTACTGTCCATTTTATGATTACTTCATGAGTCATGATGAGATCATCACCAATGGCCTCATTATCAGTGACATCATCACCCCTGGCCTCTACCAACCAGAGTTGTATTCATTAGTGCACACAGTAGCGAAACATTTTGCAAAAATTAAAAAAGAAAACAAGAGTATCTTGTTGGACAAATTCAGGTAGGTCCATCCCTGTTCTGGTTGGTTTTCTTGTGTTTGGTGTCTAGCGAATACTATCGAGACCTGTAGGACTGAGATCACTCTGGGCCAGATAAATAATAAGAGCAACACTGTGGGACCAGATACAGAGGTAACCTCCCCTCCATCATCATCATCATCATTATTTAGACTACAATGTAACGGGAGGCACTGACCACTCAACAGTGTACCAGACACAATCAATACAGAATGAAGATGAACTAAATAACAAACCTAGTGTTTGGTGGAATTCAGAAGAAACAAATGCACCCCATGACTTGTCAACCCGAAAGGCAATCAGTAAACAATTTAAGTAAGTATTTTTTTAATCAATCTTTTTTTCACCAAAATATACACCACATTTGACCCTAAAAACCATTTACTCCAAGTTAAGAGGCAGCAGATCATCCAGACGTTTAATGTAGCTAATTAAACATTTGGGTATCGGTGTAGCAGGAGCCACTGAAGGAGAGGTTGGGGTCATGGTCATCATCCACCTGGTTTCATCTTGGATGGCAGTATACTTCTAAGCAATGGCGCATGTTAGGCTGGCTGCTTACATAGCTGACAGTGAAGTTGTGTGCATAAGATATGCAAGTCTATGTACTTGTCATACTGATTCATTAGTGAGCAAATAGTCTTTGGTTTTGACAAACTGGCTTTTCTGTTCTGGAATTACTTTCATAGCACAGCTGAAAGTTTAGCCTATGTATAGAAGTCCATATTATAAGATAAACTCATTTGGTAAGATACTGTCTAACAAACAACCTACACATTCTCTCCATTCCCCTTTAGATTTCTTCCTTAAACAAAACACAACCATATACCATCTGGTACATCTAGTGTTGTATAAGTGTGTTCCAGATGTTTAACCATGCTTAGAAGCAGGTGCAACCATAGACATTGAATTATTAGAACCGGCCCCACCCATTGCAGACCCATTGAATTTAATAGATACGGCCGCTCAAGTAATTATGTTTCTAAAACAAAATATAAATATAAAACGCAACATGTTAAGTGTTGGTCCCATATTTCATGAGCTGAAATAAAATATCCCCAACATTTTACATAAGCACAAAAAGCTTACTTCTCTAAAAAGTTGTGCAAATTTGTTTACATCCCTGTTAGTGAGCATTTCTCCTTTGACAAGATTTTAATGTAATTTATTGAACCTTGATTTAAGATAATCCATCCACCTGACAGGTGTGGCATATCAAGAAGCTGATTAAACAGCATGGTCATTACACAGGTGCATCTTGTGCTGGGGAAAATAAAAAGACACTCTTAAATGTGCAGTTTTGTCACACAACACAACGCCATAGATGTCTCAAGTTGAGGGACCATGCAATATGCATGCTGACTGCAAGAATGTCCACCAGAGCTGTTGCCAGATAATTTAATGTTCATTTGTACACCATAAACTGCCTCCAAAGTCATTTTAGAGAATTTGGCAGTACGTCCAACCAGTCACACTACCGCAGTCCACGTGTAACCATTCAAGCCCAGGATCTGCACATTCGGCTTCTCACCTGAGACCAGCCACCCAGGCAGCTGATGAAACTGTTGGTTTGCACAACTGAATAATTTATGCACAAACTGTCTGAAACCATCTCAGGGAAGCTCATCTGCATGATCGTTGTCCTCAACAGGGTCTTGACCTGATTGCAGTTCAGTGTGGTAACCAATTTTAATGGGCAAATGCTCACCTTTGATGGCCACTGACACACTGGAGAAGTTTTGCTCTTCAAAGATGAATCCCAGGTTCAAATGTACCGGGCAGATGACAGACAGTCTGTATGTCTTTTTTTAAGGTATCTGTGACAACCGGATGCATATCTGTATTCCCAGTCTTGTGAAATCCATAGATTAGGGCCTAATGAATTTATTTAAATTAACTGATTTCCTTGTATGAACTGTAACTCAGTAAAATCTTTGAAATTGCTGCATGATGCCTTTATATTTTTGTTCAGTGTATATGCAATTGCATTTTATTTATTGTTGTCAACTGCTGGCAAGCATAAACCTCCTGGCACGGGATGTTTTTCAGCACTACCATAGACTGACTTCAAGGAATTATGGATCAGAACTTTCTGTGGACAGTTCACTACTTGGGACATTTTTGGGATCATAGCCTATTTAGACTATTACGACTAGAGACCAAAACCGTTGACACAATTTGTGGGTTAGTGGTGCGCCCACAAACACACACAAGTATAGTGCAATACTTTTGACCAGGGCCCATAGGGTTCTGGGTACAAGTAGTGTACTTTATAGGGAATGTGGTGCCATTTGGGATACATACCTTATCTAGTGATGTTATGCAAACTCTTGTCCCATTGCCACAGTCCGGCCCACAGTACCCTTCTTGAGCCACATCATTCACTGTAATGTTGTTGTCTGTCTCCACAGGGTGGGACCAAACTCTCAGTGAATAATTGCATCAATTGCTAATGTTAATCCTGAATTAAGATAATGTAATATAATATATTTTTACCATGTTTCCTCTCCCTAAAAAATTACAACAAAATCTCTACAAATCTTTGTATCTGTGTGAATCTGCCCATTTATAAACAATGAATCTGCCAATGTAATCACTGTCAACATTATTAAAGCAATGATGGCAGCATACAAAGAGGCTTGCGCTGATCAAAATGTAACACTAATTATTTAGTAAGGATTCGTAACTAAACACGCCGTCTTTGGAAGGCACAGGGTAATTACGGGATACTGGTGTGGTCACAATGGAGTGGACCACCCCTCTCACACCTGCGCCCTCTCCCAGGCTACACCCCAGACGACAACAAGCATACATATCCTAACAAACTAGATTACAAAATTAAGCGTGATCAATACCAGTTTTCGGCCCAGTATTTGAATCGAATCCCGATTCTGCAGCGATTTAAAAGCAATACTTGTTTTGAACGCAGCCCATATTGAGAACGTTACTACAATGAACGAATTGCAACGATGTATCCAAGCACTTCATGTATCGAACCGAGAGTCATTGGTGCAGTAGGACGATGTGTGTAGCCTATGACAAATGATGATGACACCCCAAACTTACACATTGCCACAATATAACTCACCTAGTGCCACCTCACAGGCTTTGCGCAACTGGGAATGGTGAGCTTTTTTCACCTCCTTATCGGCTAAAATCTTCTCCAGTGCTCGGTTTAAAAACATGTTTCTCGTTTTACTCTCATACATGATGTAATGGAACTGTATTCAAAGCTGCTGCCCCGTGGACAGAATAGTGTTGTTATAGTCTTATTTTTTTAGAGAGGGTAACATTGGAGCACTAAGAAGAAACATAAAAATATCCTTTATTCCAGAAAGGAAATCCCACCGATTTCTGTCAGCAACCTGTCAGCGCCATGTTGAAAGGAAGTAACGTCATTCCGTCACTTACGTCAGCAATGAAATCTTGTTTCTGCCGGTTGGGGGGGGGGGATTTACTCCTATGCCATTGCTTTACATTGGGTCATTCCACATAGCTATATCACAGAGGGTTAGTTATAAAAACATCTTTGTCTATATGCTGCTGACTGAGGCAAATCCCCCGACGCTGGCTATACGGTTTTGGAAACATTTGGAACTTAACTTTCATATGAGCAAGACATTTATAAACATTAAAACAGAGCTTCTGGATTGTAATTCAAATGGAGCCAGCAGTGGTCCATACCTTCAGTTGAGAACCCAAGAGGGGGACTGGCTGTAAGCCACTTGGTACCCCTTGGGTTCTCAAGAGCTAGGGACACCAAAAACTTTTGCACCACTGTGGATCACCAATGTCCAGTTTGATCAATGTTCCAACATTAAGCTTCACTGTATTATATCCAGAAAAACAACATATATTACACATTTACACACTGTCCAAAGAAAACTGCCTTGAAAACCCATACAGTTTAAATCATCTCCTATCAAATAAAATATAACTCCCATTAAATAGGAGCTTAAAGGAATAATTCACCCAAATGCAGTGCTTGACTTGGACTGAAATAAGTACTAGTTTCAGGTGCCAGTACTGTTTATATTTAGGTGCAGGAGCTCCACAATACGTATGATCTAATATTCTACAAGGGGAACGAACTCAAGCAGTGGAAAATTTGAGGTGCCGGTGAGCTCCTGCCCAAGTCAAGCACTGCCCAAATTACAAAATGCGTTCCCCTCTTTTGGCAGCTATTAGAGCTGTGGATCAGTTTGACTAGGATTCTACCAACTTTGCTTAACTCTTCAGGCAACATATAGTTTGATTGGTAGAATATATTTATGTTCTGATTTTTTGGTCAACATTTCAGTTGTTTGTCGAAGTTGAGAGAAAATAAGTTGTAGTTACTAAAATAGGCTGTATCATTTGATTTATAGAAGATATTTCTGTTCTGATTTCAATTTTGAATAGGATAAAAGTAGACTAAGACTTCTGGATGCCCTACGTTTCTGTATAATTTCTTGGAGAAGTTGTCAAAATGAACTGATTTGTGTCATAAGTTACATTGTTGGCCTCCCGAGTGACACAGCGGTCTGCATCGCAGTGCTAAATGCATCACTACAGACCTGGGTTCGATCCCGTGCTGTATCACAACCGGCATGATCGGGAGTCCCATAGGGAGGTGCACAATTGGCCCAGTGTTGTCAAGGGTTAGTGGAGGGTTTGGCCCGCGGGGCTTAACTTGGCTCATTGCGCTCTAGTGACTCCTTGTGGCGGGCCGGTTGCCTGCAGGCTGATCTTGGTCGTCAGTTTAACGGGGTTTCCTCCGACACATTGGTGCGGTTGGCTTCCGAGTTAAGCGGGTGGGTGTTAAGAAGCAGGGTTTGGCGGGTCATGTTTCGGAGGACGCATGACTCGACCTTCGCCTTCCGAGCTCTTCGGAGAGTTGCAGCGATGAGACGAGATCTAAATTAGGGAGAAAAGGGACGGTAAAAATAAAAGTTACTTTGTTTACAGTGAATAGAATGTTAGAAGTTAACAGTTGAAGCTTTAGAATGTTGAATACATCCCATTGGAGTGAATAGAGACGGACAAAGACACAAAAAGTAATAGTTTAAAAAGTATACGTTATCAAAAGGGTAGTATGTTTTAAGTTCCTCGGCGTACACATCACAGACAAACTGAATTGGTCCACCCACACAGACAGCATCGTGAAGAAGGCGCAGCAGCGCCTCTTCAACCTCAGGAGGCTGAAGAAATTCGGCCTGTCACCAAAAGCACTCACAAACTTCTACAGATGCACAATCGAGAGCATCCTGTCGGGCTGTATCACCGCCTGGTACGGCAACTGCTCCGCCCACAACCGTAAGGCTCTCCAGAGGGTAGTGAGGTCTGCACAACGCATCACCGGGGGCAAACTACCTGCCCTCCAGGACACCTACACCACCCGATGTCACAGGAAGGCCATAAAGATCATCAAGGACAACAACCACCCGAGCCACTGCCCTTTCACCCCGCTATCATCCAGAGGGCGAGGTCAGTACAGGTGCATCAAAGCTGGGACCGAGAGACTGAAAAACAGCTTCTATCTCAAGGCCATCAGACTGTTAAACAGCCACCACTAACATTGAGTGGCTGCTGCCAACACACTGACTCAACTTCAGCCACTTTAATAATGGGAATTGATGTAAAATATATCACTAGCCACTTTCAACAATGCTACTTAATAGGTTTACATACCTCACATTATTTATCTCATATGTATACGTATATACTGTACTCTATATCATCTACTGCATCTTTATGTAATACATGTATCACTAGCCCACTTTAAACTATGCCACTTTGTTTACATACTCATCTCATATGTATATACTGTACTCGATACCATCTACGCCATCTTGCCTATGCCGCTCTGTACCATCACTCATTCATATATCTTTATGTACATATTCTTTATCCCTTTACACTTGTGTGTATAAGGTAGTAGTTTTGGAATTGTTAGCTAGATTACTCGTTGGTTATTACTGCTTTGTCGGAACTAGAAGCACAAGCATTTCGCTACACTCGCATTAACATCTGCTAACCATGTGTATGTAACAAATAAAATTTGATTTGGTATACAACATCTCAATCCTGACCGGTCTGCTCTTTAAGTGTGAATGATGTTTCTAGCTTAAACAGTGTATGAAAAATAGAGTTCTAAAGAATAATACTTTTTACAATATTTAAATTTGTGACTATATTTGCAAGCCCCATTAAAAATGTATCATTCATCATTACATGCTTAGCTGTCAGGGTCAATGGAAGAAGACAGCCCACAGTCCCAGACAGTGTGTGGATTCCAAATGGTACCGTATATCCTACCTATATACTGCACTACTTTTGAGGGTCCACGGGTCAAAAAGTAGTGCATTGTGTAGGGATTAGGTTACCATTTGGGACTCATGACCAGCTTCAATCATGACAAAATGGTATCTTTATTACCTGCTCCAACAAGCTCTTCATTAACAACCTCCCAGGCTTTTTGTTGCATCAGTCAAAAATCACATTTCAATACACAGGATTGGTTTATTTGTCACATTTTTATTGACAGAGGTCAAGTATCCAAGGCATTTGTAAACAGTGTGTCTGCAAACAATTGACAATTTTCTTCCTATGATGATGTTGACCATATAATTGAGGCATTAACTTGTCATTAAACACTAATTTGAATTGAAATAAATACAATACTGACAAAGAAGATACAACTACAATCTACCTGAAATAGTCTATCGTAGCATCCAGGTCAAGTCCTCGTTTTATGCCACATACAATGACAGCACTACACAAGGAGGTAACAGAGAGCTTCTCGCTCCAGAGGAACAGTTGGTTTGAGGGTGAGTATCACAAGATTACTGGAATTCTGCAGCAAACATCCTGGTACTGTAGGTACAGGTTGAAATGGTCTATTGATAGCAGCAAGTAAACAAAAAGCCCAAGAGTTAAATTCTTCAGTCAGTCAGTCATATCATTTAGTGTCATTACTTGAAGTCAAGAGCAGTTCAGAATCTCCAAATAAAAAAAAATGGCATAAAAGGTTAAATAAACAACTGGCGTATTAATCCATCTCAACTGTAATCAACGAGTAGGAAAAGTAGGCACTGAAACATAACATAATGTAGCCTTTCACTAACATTGGATTCAATAACACTAAAGTTAGCATCCTTGATTCAAAATGTAGCTAGAAATATAATATATTTGCGCCTAAATGCGCACTACATACACTGCATTTCATGTGAAAGAATACGTAATGTTTGACTAAGAATTGTGATTTCTATCCTTTAGTGTATTTTTCCAACTGAGTACTGAAAATTATTACATCAATTAGCCTGTCTGTCACTACTATTGGCAGATACATGGTCATCTAGAATAACATTGCAATGTCAGTTTAATCATTTAAAAATCACTTAATCATTCAGTTATAAAGAGCTATGGTAACTTTCCATATTAAAACCGGCAACATCTTATATACTGAACAAAAATACAAAACGCAACATGTAATGTGTCGGTACCATGTTTCATGGGCTGAAATAAGATCACAGAAATGTTCCATATGCACAAAAAGCTTCTCTCTCAAATGTTGTGCACATATTTGTAAAATAATCTATCCACCTTACAGATGTGGCATATCAAGAAGCTGATTAAACAGCATGATCATTACCCAGGTGCACCCTGTGCTGGGGACAACCGGCCTAACAAGGGAAAGGAGCGTGCAATTGACATGCTGACTGCAGGAATGTCCACCACAGCTGTTGCCAGAGAATTGGATGTTAATTTCTCTACCATAAGATGCCTCCAATGTCATTTTAGAGAATTTGGCAGTACCTCCGACCAGCCTCACAACCACAGACCACGTGTAACCACGCCAGCACAGGACGTCCACATTCGGCTTCTACACCTGCGGAATCGTCTGAAACCAGCCATCCGGGCAGCTGATGAAACCGAGGAGTATGGGTCTGTAATAAAGCCCTTTCATGGGGAAAAACTCATTCTGACTGGCTGGGCCTGGCTCCCCAGTGGGTGGGCCTATTCCCTCCCAGGCGAACCCATGGCTGTGCCCCTGCCCAGTCATGTTAAATCCATAGATTACCGCATAATGAATTTATTTAAGTTGACTAATTTTCTTATATGAACTGTAACTCAGTAAAATCGTTGAAATTGTTGCATGTTTTTATTTTTTACTTGAGTTTATTTAGTCAATATTTTCTTAACTCCATTTCTTGAACTGCATTGTTGGTTAAGGACTCGTAAGTAAGTATGTGACTAAATCTGATTTTCATTTGTTGCATTTATATTTTAGTTCAGTATAATATCCCAAAGGCAACTCAAATCAGAGCTTTTAATGCTATTAACTCTAACCCAACTGCCACATTGTATCATGTAAGTGCTGTCCCAACTGCCCAAACTCAACATAGGTACATAGAAAAACACAATTTAACTCCCAACATTAAAGTGTTAGATTGAACTGAAAATATTGATTATTCCACCAAATAATTGCCTAGTTATTTCACTTTGGAAAACACTAGTTTAATTTGTCTTTCTACAATATTGCTTACTACATCTGACCAGCAGGTGTCCTCAAACACCCTGCAAAACTAACAGCAATACGTACTTGAATATTGCATGTTACACCCACAAGCTACCTGAATGTTTCAACAATCTTGTTGCCCTCCAGCTCATGGGCCTTCTGTATCAAGTCTTAAAGTAGAAGTGGTGATCTAGAATCAGGCCCCCCCCCCATCCATGTAATCTTACTGATTACTGAGCTGTGGGAGTTTAGTAACTCACAGCCCTAAACTCGACTTAGCACTGTTTAAACAATTAGTCTGACTTAGTAAAAAAGGGTTACACCAAAAGACAAAACAACCTCAGAAGCCATGATTGATATCACCGACAGTGGTTCAGTAGCACATGCTGTATGGTAGACATACTGAGTAGTTGGACTTTATACTAATTCCCTAAAGAGTATTGTTTAAAAATGATAATGTGGCTCGGTTACGCAGTACATGGGAGCGCTACTGGTATATGCATTACATTTATACATCCATACCTTTTACTCATGCTTGGTGTGGTACAGACAGACTGAACTAAACTGATAGCCTCAGACTCCTAGGCTTCACTCAAAAGTGAGGTGAAGTCTGACAGGCCACTAAAATACTGACAATAACTTATGTGAAAGAGTGGTGTGTGGTTTAGCTGATCATGGGAAGCACAGCAGTCTCTTGGCACCAGCAGCAATGGTCTGGACTTCTCCACCAGAGCCAGCAGGGGGTCTGGTTGGTTAAAACATTGTATGCATGCCAAATGGCACCCTATTCCCCATGTAGTGCACTACTTTTGACCAAAGGCATATGAGCACTTGTCAAATGTATTGCACTATATAGGTATTAGGGAACCATTTAGGATGCAAGCCAACTGTCTGAACTACAACTACAGCAAGGGAAGTATTTGTGGGCCTGTCTGAGGTTGCCACAGAATACAGGAGAAGAAGTACCAATTCCAAATGTTTCAATAATATCCTTTCCAAGTCAACCAGTCATCATTACACGCAGGTATAGGGCAATGCTGAATGACGTTTGCACATTGTATGGGAAGGAAGGCAACACTCACTGTGTGCCTTTAATACTGCTAGCCATTGTATAATAGGGCAAAAAGACCTTGCATAGTACAGGATTTAGTTGTGCTAGCCGGCCAAGCTTCTTACCTCATCCTGCTGAGGTCTCAGAATTAACAATAAAACTGAGCAATGTAGGATATTATTCATGTCATTTTCACATAGCACCATCCCATAATACCATCATTAAGATCACACTTGCAATTTTCTAAATAAATGATATGCAGGGAAATAAACATTCACTTCCATGATGAAAACAAAAAAGCAAACTAACATACTAGGCAGAAGGAAGAGGAGATTAGCTAAGTCGAGGTACCCATCCAGTGTCTTCCTGTATACGTGTTGACCAACCGCTGACTGTTTGAGTGACATCCAGTGCCTGTGTGTGTGTGTGTTTACACACTATAATACTATACAAGTGAGAACCAGAATGAGAAAGGTACACATTGCAGACTGTGGCTAGCAGGGAGGGCTGGAGATGGTTGGAAACAACACCCAGCACTCAGATACGGGCAGACACCTGTTCTAGAGAGCGAGTGGGAGGGCGAGGGGCCGGCGGGGTTATTGCTTTCAGGCTCTTCAGGCTGTTTCCCGGGCAGCTCTGGCTGCTGAGGCCCCTGTTGAGGATGGGGATGATGGGAGGTTCGTTGCGTGGTATATTTACGGGACAGGAGCGGGTACGGGCGTGCCCCTTGTGACCCCCGGCGTGGCAGATGAGGTCGCTGACCGTGTCCATGGGCGAGAGGTGTTTCAGCCAGCGCTCCAGACGCTCTTCCTTGTACTTGATGGAGTACCAGGTGAGGAAGATGAAGATGAAGCCAATGAACTTGAGGCTGGCAGCCAGGCCGAAGTAGACGAAGCGGAAGGAAGTGACGTCGTACTCCCAGCAGGAGCCGTGGACGCCACAGTCCTGCTGCCACAGCATACAGGTGGTGTCGATCACCGCCCCAAAGTAGATGGGAGTAGGGATATAGGCTGGGGAGAGAGGAGAGGAATAGTTAGAACACAGCAGAAGTAAGTTTGGTATAGGTATGTAGGCTGAGGGGAAGGAAGAACATCTTTCAGAGCAAGAAGCCAAACACATATTCCCATTTCAAAAACCTAATATCTTCAGCCTAATTACAGTAAGTTTTGAACTTGATCTTGAGATATTAAATATCAGCAATTAGGGCAGTTAAAGAGATTTTTTTTTAAATGTAGCTAGATGATCACAGAGGTTTCTGTATTAATTTATTTGAGAAATTGTTCAAATTTGACCCTATTTAAAAGAGGTTCAATTTAGAACTCATTCCATTGGGCGGTAGGTGTAATATATTTTGATTATAGGGTTAGGAAACAAAATAAAAACTCAGCTTGGTCCGATATAAAAGAATGTAAAATATCATACAGCTTGGGCTCCAGAGTAGCGCAGCGGTCTAAGGCACTGCATCACAGTGCTAGAGGTGTCACTACAGAACCTGGTTCGATCCTGGGCTGTATCATAACCGGCCGTGATCGGAAGTCCCATATGGTGGTGCACAATTGGCCCAGTGTCGTCTAGGTTAGGGGAGTGTTTGGCCAGGGTGGGACATCATTGTAAATAATAATTTGTTATTTTCTTAACTGACTTTTCTAGTTAATAAATAAAAGGTAAAAAAAAAATTATATATATATATATATATATATATATATATATATATATATATATATATATACGGATATAATATAATAATCGTAATATATATTAGATCTAGCCTTGGCTAGTTCTTATCCATGTCCAACGAACTCGTCACAAGCTGCTACTACAATAGAGTTGGGATAATTGGTTTTCATCTTTTGAAATGAGACCTGCAACAAAAACTGTAGCTATATGGAATAGAAGTTATTTTCTGATTAAAATCATTGTGTTGAATCTAGAGGCATTAAGCCATGGCATTGTAAACATTCTTGTTTGGTTAGCATAACTAATGTTAACATAACTGGCTAGCTACTTCTGTGCAAATTACGTTTTTTGCAGTTAACTTAAACACCTGGGAAAGTGTTAATGGTAAAACTAAGTTTTCCTTCCACTTTGTTGCTGAAAGCTGAGTGCAGAGTGGATGGTTTAAGCATCACAAGAGACTCCAGTGTTTACCCTACATTCATTTAACAGCAGCGGCCCACCATTCCAAAGTGAAAGGTGTGAAAAAAATCTAAAAAGTTAATTAACACATTAACTTTGACAGCCCTATCACCAATACATGTCTCAAAATGCAGAGAATAATTTTTTATTCCTTTTCCTCTTAGTAATACTCTGACAGGAAATGGGTTTTCCCAAATGACATTCCCCTTCAACTACTCCTCATGGAGAGAGTCAGATCACACTTAACTAAAAAAAACAACCTCTCAGAATGGCACGACTGTATTCAGTGTATTTCACTGGTTAGCCAAGCTGCATCCCTCACCAAGGGTCCTGAGGAGAACAAACTGCATCCCAAGTGCAAAGGGTCTCTCCTGCTCTTCTACTGATCTAGAGAGAAAAAAGGGATGAAACCGTGAAGAGAAGAGTGCTCACAATACAACTACTTCACACAACTTCTTGTTTGTATATTTTGTTTTGTACCGGGATGGGTCCATACCTCAACCCTTACAAAATAGGTGTGTCTATACAGTGCATCCGGACAGTAATTAGACCCCTTGACCTTTTCCACATGTTGTTAAGTTACAGCCTTCTAAAATAGTCCCCAGAGAATCTTGTTTCTCATGGTATGAGAGTCCTTTAGGTGCCTTTTGGCAAACTCCAAGTGGGCTGTCGTGCCTTTTACTGAAGAGTGGCTTCTGTCTGATTGGTGGAGGGCTTCAGAGATGGTTGTCCTTCTGGAAGGTTCTCCCATCTCCAAAAGAGGAACTCTGTCAGAGTGACCATCGGGTTGTTGATCACCTCCATGAACAAGGCCCTTCTTCCTCGATTGCTCAGTATGGCCGGGCGGCCGGGTCTAGGAAGAGTCTTGGTGGTTCCAAACTTCTTCCATTTAAGAATGATGGAGGCCACTCTGTTCTTGGGGACCTTCAATGCTGCAGACATTTTTTGTTAACCTTCCCCAGATCTGCGCCTTGACATAATCCTGTCTCGGAGCGCTATGGATAATTCCTTTGACCTCATGGCTTGGTTTTTGCTCTGACATGCACCGTCAACTGTGGGAATTTATATAGACAGGTGTGTGTCTTTCCAAATCATGTCCAATCAATTGAATTTACCACAGGTGGACTTCAATCAAGTTGTAGAAACATCAAGGATGATCAATGGAAACAGGATGCACCTGAGCTCAATTTCAGAGGGTCTGAGTACTTATGTAAATGAGTTCTGTTTTTGTTATATTTTCGCTTTGTCATTATGGGGTATTGTGTGTAGATTGATGAGGAACAAAATGTATTTAAATCAATTTTAGAATAAGGCTGTAACGTAACAAAATGTGGAAAAAGTGAATGGGTCTGAATACTATCCGAATGCACTGCAAGTGTGCTTTCTTTTGGTCTATACCTGAGAGTGACGATAATGGCGGAGGGTTGAGCGCAGGCGGTGATGAGTGTGACGATGAAGAGGAAGATGAGGAAGGGGATGAGTGTGCTGCAGGTGCGGTCACATTTCCCAGACACGGCGTAGCCGTTCTCATTCAGGTAGGTCTTGACGATGACCAGCTGCAGCTGGTTGCCCTGGCCGTTGGAGGAGGGGGTGATGACCTGCCTGCTCTGGACACACGCACAGTCTGCGTAGTTCCGGATCTGAGAAAGGGAGGGAGGGACACAAAGCATCACACTCAGCTCATCTTATTGTACTATAGATGTGAACGTCTAGGGAGCAACTGTGCGTACCACTAGGAGAGTGTTATTCAAGTACTACCAATGTGGGCTGTACACTGTAAATAGATGCTTCACGAATGTTTGTTCTATGAACAGTTAGTGTGACGACCCTCCCACTCTGTCTGCTGTATTTCTCTTCGCTCTTGTTTTCCTTATTAGGATGCCGGTGGGCGGAGCCGGGAGGGTCGTCAGCGACATGGGACACCTGTTTGTTTTGGCACCTTTCAACACCCCGCATTATCACATTTATGCATGCAAAAACTCACTTTCACTACAGATTACCGATTACACACACACATTGTATTTAGTTTACTTTATTTAATAAATATATTTTGTTATTCCTCGTCTCCACGTTGTCTCCCTTTTGTTACGAACTTCGAGCCGGTTCGTGACAGTTAGCTATAACTAGGGCCTAACAGTGTCGTTTTTAATGGTTAAGTCACAATGGCCAAGAATAACTCCTGGCCTTAGCTTTGATGCTCTCACACACACATATAACTCAGAATGTTGATCTGCCGATCGTTCAGCTCACTGTGTTTTAGGGACCACCCGCTGTGGACATCTCACTGCCGACATTTTCCACACGATTCCACACGTAAAATCGGTGAGCACCTGGTTTGCAAACTACGTTCAGAGGTGCTAAGTACTCTTGGCCAGCAAACACTATTGGTGTGTCTGAGCCCTTAGGGTTAGCTTTAGGTTGCAAAGTTGTGTAAATTTCCCCAAATTCTCAGATATCCTATTTGGAATATTTCTGGAATCTAGAGGGAATAAGTAGGAAATCCAGGAAAACCTGGTTATCATTAAGTTAACATTTTGTAACCCTACTGTCGTGACTCACTCCTTTGCTGTCGTTGCCCACACTGCTACAGCCTGCCAGGCAGGGGTTAAAGTATGTGATGCCATCAGAACCACAGACCGGCGCATACTCATGGATCTTACAGCCACAGTTCACGTTACACCCTCCAGTCAGGTTACGATGGGTCATGGTCAGAGTAGGACTGAGGAGAGGGAGAGATATATATTATTGATAGAGACAGAGTATAGGGAAGGGGAGGGAGATGAAGGGGGGGAGTATAGGAAGAGGGAGATAAAGCAAGAGGTGGTGAGAGAGAAAGGGAGAGGGACAAAGAGACCAAAATACCCTTAGAGGAAAATGTCCATCACAGCTTTATCTGAAGACTGATTAAACATAATATTAAGTCAGAATATCTTACCGTGCTGCTATTCAAATCGGGACATTTACACTGACATTTCCCAGAACAAGGGCACTTATACAGAGGGGCAAAAAAGTATTTAGTCAGCCACCAATTGTGCAAGTTCTCCCACTTAAAAAGATGAGGCCTGTAATTTTCATCATAAGTACCCTTCAACAATGACAGACAAAATTAGAAGAAAAAAAAATCCAGAAAATCACATTGTAGGATTTTTTATTAATTTATTTGCAAATTAGTGGAAAATATGTATTTGGTCACCTACAAACAAGCAAGATTTCTGGCTCTCACAGACCTGTAACAACTTCTTTAAGAGGCTCCTCTGTCCTCCACTCGTTACCTGTATTAATGGCACCTGTTTGAACTTGTTATCAGTATAAAAGACACCTGTCCACAACCTCAAACAAGTCACACTCCAAACTCCACTATGGCCAAGACCAAAGAGCTGTCAAAGGACACCAGAAACAAAATTGTAGACCTGCACCAGGCTGGGAAGACTGAATCTGCAATAGGTAAGCAGCTTGGTTTGAAGAAATCAACTGTGGGAGCAATTATTAGGAAATGGAAGACATACAAGACCACTGATAATCTCCCTCGATCTGGGGCTCCACGCAAGATCTCACCCCGTGGGGTCAAAATGATCACAAGAACGGTGAGCAAAAATCCCAGAACCACACGGGGAGACCTAGTGAATGACCTGCAGAGAGCTGGGAACAAAGTAACAAAGCCTACCATCAGTAACACACTACGCCGCCAGGGACTCAAATCCTGCAGTGCCTGACGTGTCCCCCTGCTTAAGCCAGTACATGTCCAGGCCCGACTGAAGTTTGCTAGAGAGCATTTGGATGATCCAGAAGAAGATTGGGAGAATGTCATATGGTCAGATGAAACCAAAATATAACTTTTTGGTAAAAACTCAACTCGTTGTGTTTGGAGGACAAAGAATGCTGAGTTGCATCCAAAGAACACCATACCTACTGTGAAGCATGGGGGTGGAAACATCATGCTTTGGGGCTGTTTTCCTGCAAAGGGACCAGGACGACTGATCCGTGTAAAGGAAAGAATGAATGGGGCCATGTATCGTGAGATTTTGAGTGAAAACCTCCTTCCATCAGCAAGGGCATTGAAGACGAAACGTGGCTGGGTCTTTCAGCATGATAATGATCCCAAACACACCACCCGGGCAACAAAGGAGTGGCTTCGTAAGAAGCATTTCAAGGTCCTGGAGTGGCCTAGCCAGTCTCCAGATCTCAACCCCATAGAAAATCTTTGAAGGGAGTTGAAAGTCCGTGTTGCCCAGCAACAGCCCCAAAACATCACTGCTCTAGAGGAGATCTGCATGGAGGAATGGGCCAAAATACCAGCAACAGTGTGTGAAAACCTTGTGAAGACTTACAGAAAACGTTTGACCTCTGTCATTGCCAACAAAGGGTATATAACAAAGTATTGAGATAAACTTTTGTTATTGACCAAATACTTATTTTCCACCATAATTTGCAAATAAATTCATAAAAAATCCTACAATGTGATTTTCTTGATTTTTTTTCTCATTTTGTCTGTCATAATTGAAGTGCACTTATGATGAAAATTACAGGCCTCTCATCTTTTTAAGTGGGAGAACTTGCACAATTGGTGGCTGTCTAAATACTTTTTTTGCCCCACTATCTGCAATTGTTGTATCAGGGAGGGATGAACAAATCAATTGGATCAGGAACAAATGGGTCCTAGTCAAAAGTAGTGCACTAAATGGGAATAGGGTGGCATTTGGGATGCACCAGTGGTTGGACATAAGAGAGGAGACAAGTCCCCAAGAATGCAGAAAAGAGTTCCCTTCTAGATCGAGCCCCACCGATAAATCGGTTCACCGATATTAAAATCGTCTGATACTAGCCTTTCATTGAGATATTTGTGTCGATCTTTATTCAACAGATAAAGCGCCGGTATTATATGTATATAATAAATTAATATGCGGTAATTTTTTTAAATGTTAACTGTTTGCCTGAAGAGGGCGCTCTACCAGCTGCTCATTGAACATCATTCAGCTCTAGGTCACACTGTGAGAGAGACTAGGCATGGTGGTTTGACGATGAGCAGCTTGCCACAGCCAGCGGATTTGAATAAGTAAATCATCTAAATGTATTCGTCACCAAGCAAGCAGGCCTGTCCTCAGCACATTCTCACTTAGTTCATGTAAGCTAGCTAGAAAGGTAGTTGGCACATGTTGCAAGCTAGCAAGCTAAGCTAACACTGAACTGGTGCCAAAGTGAACACTCGTCCTTGATACAAAAAGAACACTGTAGTAGTGGAAGTCCAGTAGCAGGTAGTAGGAGAGGATGGAACTACATGAAACTTGGCCAATATTATGCTCATTTTCGCAATCAGTGAAACAAACACATTTCTCAGTTCCCAAAACTAGAATCTGTTACGAACATAACGCTTTTCCCTAACGGAAAAATGCAAAGACGCCCTACAACACGCCAATCGGGTCTCGCTAGCTCATGCTTGACTTTGCCCACATCCTTGCTTGTTCTGCCCTCTATGCCTAATTTTCTCCCACTAAACAATACAGATGAAGTACAGCATCTTGGGTTAGTAATACATATCTATGCTGTTACTTTCTGGGCCCCATTATGTTATCTAGTGGGCTTATTTGGTTAGTTTTTCCTGAAATATACAATCTGCAAACAGCAAGACAGTTGGCGCAGATCAAAGAAGCTAATGTTAGCTAGCTAAATTAGAATGTGTGACTAAAACCAGAGCGACAAGCATTTGGCTGCATAAACGTTTTCTGTCATCGGCACATGCAATTTGAAGTCGAAATCTAGCCAATATATTTTATATTGAATAACAGTGTAATTATTATGTGCTTTCTGTAAGACAAGCTTGTGCTTGTCATAACCACTGAGGTGGCATCAAGTGTTTGTTTACATGACCTTCGACTGTTGTAAACGCTGTAGTAAATCTACTCAATTATTTGTGAACGGTGTAGTTTCAGATTTACCTTGAGACAAAATGGAATTTGTCAGTCAGATACCCCTTGTGGTAGTTTAGCACAAACACTTTTGCATACTTCTTATCCACTTCCATCGATATACACATTTTTACATGGTCCCCAAGAAGGTAAACTAAACAAGGGTTGTATTTATAGAGGATATAGTTTCTTCATGTTAAACCACAAATAAAATGTGCTTAAATAAATCATCATAATTTAGAGTATCTTGTTAATCCTTTTGAGCACAATGTGTCAATTTGTCTTTTATTCCACCTCTAAAAAACGATATAAAATCGGCAGATATCGGTAATCAGTGACTTTTGCCTTCCTAAAATCAGTACCAGACCCAAAAATTGCATATCGATCAGCCTCAAATTCTAGATAACAGTTTCATGCATCAAAGTTGTTCAGTCTGGTGACAGCCACAGGGGCCTTCTGCCTTTATCATGTCCTTCACCACAAATGCACGCACACTGCTGAGTATACAAACAAACAAAAAATCCTCACATTGCTTAATTCTTTGATATTGGTTTTTGGAGGCTGGAATGTTTGCAGAGAAAGAATCAAAATATTCAGGGAGTGATATTGAGTGAAGGAAAGAAAGGAGGGCGGTCTGCATCTTACCCAGTGGTGTATGGAATGTTGATGCCTCCCAGGTTGATGCTCTCACATCCCACTATGAACAGAGTAGAGAAGCAGAGCAGAGAGACCCCACTACAGATCATGGCCAGCTTGGCTGACTCTCTGGCTCCCAACTTCAGCTTCTTAATGATGTAGCCCCCCAGGACTATCCCCACCCCAGCACTGGGCACGATGATCACACCTGGGCCAGCACAAGAAAGATGGTCAATGGTGTTCTCTAGAACGGAAAGATTAGATCACAGCAATCTGTTTCACATTTACACGTATACAATTCTGCAACAGAATTTACTTCGGCCTTCTGTTCACTTCCAAACACACCATCCAAAGTACACATTACAGAGTAGATACTCCTTTCTAGGGGAGTGGTGAAGGGAGCTTTAATTAAGACACCCCCTCAAATAAAGGGGGCATCTGGGACATGGTCAAGTAGTGAGTCCCAGACTGAGGTGCTTGTGAGGAATGGGAAGGCTCTGACTTCTAATTGTTCTCTGTGGTGAAGCTGGAGGTCATTTAGATCCAACAGACCTGTATTCCAAGCTATGCGCTTCAGAGTGCAACTCTAGTACAGGTGAACAGTTAAATTGGATACAGTTAGAGAAATGTTAGAGGGGCGCCTTTACCCGTGTAGCTGCTAGGGGCGCCTTTACCCGTGTAGCTGCTAAGGGCGCCTTTACCCGTGTAGCTGCTAGGGGCGCCTTTACCCGTGTAGCTGCTAGGGGCGCCTTTACCCGTGTAGCTGCTAGGGGCGCCTTTACCCGTGTAGCTGCTAGGGGCGCCTTTACCCGTGTAGCTGCTAGGGGCGCCTTTACCCGTGTAGCTGCTAGGGGCGCCTTTACCCGTGTAGCTGCTAGGGGCGCCTTTACCCGTGTAGCTGCTAGGGGCGCCTTTACCCGTGTAGCTGCTAGGGGCGCCTTTACCCGTGTAGATGCTAGGGGCACCTTTACCCGTGTAGATGCTAGGGGCGCCTTTACCCGTGTAGATGCTAGGGGCGCCTTTACCCATGTAGATACTAGGGGCACCTTTACCCGTGTAGATACTAGCGCTGGACGCTGGGATGCCGAACTGCGACTCTATGAACTTTGGTATGAAGGTGATGAAGGCGGTGACGATGGCGCTCTCTGCAGTGTAGGACAGGCTCACAAACAGGAAGGTGACATTACTCAGGATCCTCACTGCAGCCTTAGGCAGCTCTACACAGGGACAGGGAGGGAGAGAAAGAGAGGGAGGGAGAAAGTTTGAGAGACAAATATAAAGAGAGAACACAGCACGTTAGCTAAATGAGCATCACAGACAGACTCAAAGGCTGAAGGTCCAATTATATTATGGAGTTATCCTAGGGCACATCTGCTCACCAGGAAGACAAAGGATTATGTATAATGCAATTCACTTCCTATTCAGATTACGCATCACCTTAAAAGGAACTACATTTCACCTGCCCAGATTAGTATGAAACACCATACAGTAGTAGCTTAATGAAGTGGACTTTATTAGAACATTAAAACAAGTGGCAATGAGCTTTGATTGTTTGTGTGACAGCAGCTCTAGAGATATACATATATCAGTCTGTGGCAGCAACAAACCATGCCGAGCGCTGATAGACGATCATCAGTAATAGTATGAGAGGCAAGAGTCATTAAGATCCCTGCTTCAAATAATAGCCTCAGTGAGCCGCCCAAATTGCACCCTAGCCTAGCTATATATAGTGCACTTCATTTGACAAGGGCACATAGGGCTGTTCAATTCTGGTCCTGGATGGCTGAAACACTTTGTTTCTACCTGGTAGTTAATTACACTCACCTGGTGTCCCAGGTCTGAATTAGTCCCTGATTAGAAGGAGAGGATGAAAACAGTGTTTCAGACCAGGATTGAACAGCCCTGATGCAGAGAATTGGGTACCATTTGGAACGCATCTGCTTTCTGTATAGCATACCTTTGATGTCTTTCCCAAAGCCTATGGACGATGTAACCGTCTGGCTCTTGCTGTTGGTCTTCTCCTTGGTGATCTCATCATCACTGGACACGTTGTCCAGGCTGATCTTTTTCCTCTTCTTCTTCTTCTTGTTTCTGGGAGGCAGCTTTTTGGGGAAGGTAAACATGGGGAAGATGACCAGCAGCATAGCGACAGAACAGAGCAGGAATCCGCTCCACCTGAGAGAGCAGGGAGGGTTTAGCTTAGGCCCTATATTAGTTACAAAATTACATGTATGTTCAGTGTAATGTACAGTATTTATTATGTATACAACTACTGTGTGTCGAAGACAACCTATCCTATTATCTGCACTGAGTTCAATAGCACATTCCCACAACATACAAGCCCCCCATTAAACACACCATGGAACACTACAATAGTAATACGCATTTCAAAGTCCAACACCATTTGACAAGCTAACATGTACATGTCTAATATATCCAATCATATTTACATATGGCAACCAAACATGGAAATGGCTAATATCTTTATTTCATCTCATAATTTAACATATTCAGTGAAAAGTCTGGAACATTACCAGTTGCCAATAAAGCGAGGGTCGCTCTGATCTATGTTGACCACAGTCTTGGGGTCTACGTAGAAGCCGATGAGAACTCCTCCTAGCAGGTACCCAGCAGCCGGACCCAGGGCTCCCATCACATACATGACAGCTGCAGAGAAAAACAGGCTTGAGGCATCAGGACAAATGGACATGAAACTTAATGGGTTAGAAGAGCATGGGTGCTAAGAGAATGGATCAACAGAATGGAGAATCAAGAGCATGGGTGCGTCCAATGGCACCATAGTCCCGATATAGTTCACTCCTCTTGACCAGAGCCCTATGATCAAAGGTAGTGAACTATAAGGAATAGGGTGCAATTTGGGGCGGAAGCCTATGTTCTACCCTTGACTCAGTCATATGAAGCATCTAAGGGTATTTTCACATATAGTCCTCTTTAAATAACTGATCTCGGTGAACTCTTGCTAAATAACTCAGTTCTCTTTGTATTCAAAGCTGCCATTGCCTTTGAATGAAGACTCAACTCTTATTTTTGTGGACAGTCCTCTTTGTATTAAACATTTCTAAACATAGCAAGGAACCACGATCTTTTTCCAACATGCAGGTTTTTACAAAGTGCAGGACAAGCCATTCAATCAGAATGTGTTATTGGACAGCTAGATATATCTACTTACATTTTGGAAGCTAATAAAATGAGACATGATAATTGTAATCAGAATATACAGTCGTGGCCAAAGGTTTTTCACAAAGTCTGCTGCCTCAGTTTGTATGATGGCAATTTGCATATACTCCAGAATGTTATGAAGAGCGATCAGCTGAATTGCAATTAATTGCAAAGTCCCTCTTTGCCATGAAAAGGAACTGAATCCCCCAAAAACATTTCCACTGCATTTCAGCCCTGCCACAAAAGGACCAGCTGACATGTCAGTGATTCTCTCGTTAACACAGGTGTGAGTGTTGACGAGGACAAGGCTGGAGATCACTCTGTCATGCTGATTGAGTTCAAATAACAGACAAAAGGAGGGTGATGCTTGGAATCATTGTCCTTTCTCTGTCAATCATGGTTACCTGCAAGGAAACGTGTGCCTTCATCATTGCTTTGCACAAAAAGGGCTTCACAGGTGTTACGGATACCATTCTCCTGTGTGTGTATCCTGTGTGTGTGTGTTTCTTTTCTCTCCTTCTCTCCTCACAGGTGAAAATCATCACTCCCCAATCAGTCAACAATCAGAAGACACACCTCCTCCTGTTTCCTACCCTATCACAGTTCCTTCCCCATGGTTTAAAAACCCCATCATTTGTTTGCTCTAGAGCTCAATCTCTCTGTAAATGCCATGTATGTAGATCTCTGTGTTTCACTCTCTCTTTGTGTCTTAACCTCTCTTTTGTTTGAGCACCTCCATAGCACTTTGTCATCCCCTGTGAGTATTGTTTTGGTTATGATGTTTGTTTGTTGCTGGTGGGAAAAGGGGGAAACCAAGACAAGTCGCCCATGGGCATACACTACCCGTAGGTAGACCTTGTTAAATACACTAGTTAGAACTGGGCGGACCACCCACTGTATTTTTGGTTAGTTAGCTGTTGTTGAAGTAGGCTAGTCTAGCTTAGGGGTGTTTTTGTATACTTAGTTTCTTTCCTTGGGCCAGCTCAGCCCCTTTTCCTGCTCCCCCCATTACCATGTGTTTATAAATAAACCTTGAGTTTGACGGTAGATTTCAGTTGTCCTGGTTATTTTGTTCACACTTTTACTTTGTCACAATTATAATTTGCATGAGTTATGTTACGCGTCTCATTACCATCCCCCCTAGACTGTCGGGCCAAAAGGGATTCGTAACAGGCAAGGATATTGATGCCAGTAAGATTTCACCTAAAATCAACCATTTATCGGATCATCAAGAACTTCAAGGAGAGCGGTTCAATTGTTGTGAAGGTGGCTTCAGGGAGCCCAAGAAAGTCCAGAAAACGCCAGGACCGTCTCCTAAAGTTGATTCAGCTGTGGGATCGGGACACCACCAGTACAGAGCTTGCTCAGGAATGGCAGCAGGCAGGTGAGAGTGCGTCTGCACGCACAGTGAGGCGAAGACTTTTGGAAAATGGCCTGGTGTCAAGAAGGGCAGCAAAGAAGCCACTTCTCTCCAGGAAAAACATCAGGGACAGACATATTCTGCAAAAGGTACAGGGATTGGGCTGCTGAGGACTGGGGTAAAGTCATTTTCTCTGAATCCCCTTTCTGATTGTTTGAGGCAACCGGAAAAAAGCTTGTCAGGAGAAGACAAGGTGAGCGCTACCATCAGTTCTGTGTCATGCCAACAGTAAAGCATCCTGAGACTATTCATGTGTGGGGTTGCTTCTCAGCCAAGGGAGTGGGCTCACTCACAATTTTGCCTAAGAACACGGCCATGATTAAAGAATGTTACCAACATGTCCTCCGAGAGCAACTTCTCCCAACCATCCAGGAACAGTTTGGCGACGAACAATGCCTTTTCCAGCATGATGGAGCACCTTGCCATAAGGCAAAAGTGATAACTAAGTGGCTCAGGGAACAAAACATCAATATTTTGGGTCCATGGCCAGAAACTCCTCAGACCTTAATTCCATTGAGAACTTGTGGTCAATCCTCAAGAGGCGGGTGGACAAACAAAAACCCACAAATTCTGACAAACTCCAAGCGTTGATTATGCAAGAATGGGCTGCCATCAGTCAGGATGTGGCCCAGAAGTTAATTGACAGCATGCCAGGGCGGATTGCAGAGGTCTTGAAAAAGGGTCAACACTGCAAATATTGACTCTTTGCATCAACTTCATGTAATTGTCAATAAAAGCCTTTGACACTTGCGATATGCTTGTAATTATACTTCAGTATTCCATAGTAAAATCTGACAAAAATATCTAGACACTGAAGCAAACTTTGTGAAAATGTATATTTGTCATTCAACTTTTGGCCACGACTGTACTATTAACATGTACATTTGACTGGTAATAGAATAACTGCAGAATAAATAAATGCTGTAATTGAACATTGTACACCCTAGGTAGGCTTCAGCACATTTAAGAGCTACAATAGGGTACAAAATCTGTTGTGATTCTCACTAAATATTTAATCAATAAACAGCTTATGAAGCTCACAGCCTATAGGTCACATATTTCAAACAAATAATCTGAACTGAAAATACACATTTTGGAATTTCTGTGCATCCTTGACAATCGCTAATCAATATCCAAATACAGCACATTTTTTTTATTCCCGTGAACCACCACATCTTCGCTCTTTTGAGGGGTCATGGCAGGGGAAATGGTGTTGCAGTAGTCTAGTGCTGCAGGAATAATGACAAGCAAACCTGGGGAACCCATACTATGTAGTGCACTACTTTTGACCCTCTGGTCAAAAGTAGTCCACTATCTAGGGAATAGGGTGCCATTTGGGACACAGACCAGGCATTCTCTTACTGCATCCAGCAGTTCACGCCCACTTGAAACAAAACTGCTTAATGTCATCATCCCATCATGAACCAAGTAGTCTTCTCCCTGACTCAGTGTCAACAAACATGTGATGCGTGGGTTGACTCATACCCCACAGTCCCCGTGATCTTATCCGCAGGGCAGCTGGGTTTAGGGTCATGAAATAATGTGTGGATGAAGGGCGGGTGGGTTGAACAAAGAACCAGAAATGTATCATTCTTGTGCAATTTATATCTAGGCTACATTAAGGTTTTTCCTTTCATTATTTTAGTCTATCTACAATAGTACATAAGCCTGCTTTAGGGACTAACTGTTCACGAGCCAAATAGCCTACACGCCAATCACCAAATGCTTTTGAGAACGGGCAAAACAAGTCAACTTCGATCCACAGATGCAAAATGGGCAATGCCAGAGTGTAATTCAATAAGAGTTCGGCTGCAAAATTGAGAGTTGAAAATAAAGAGAAGGGAGGGCTAGAAAAGTCATGTTTGGGAAAGATTTGGTGAAGTGGTAAAAGCAAATGATAGCAGTGCCGGTCGGTTATGTTGGTTAGTCACTATTCGAGAGTTACAAGAAGGTAACTTCAAATATGGCACGTCAAGGCAACTGCAGTCTACTGTTCAGATGGGTTAAATGTAATAGCCTAACAAATCTGGACTCTGTCTAGGTCTATATCCTCTTACACAGCCTAATATAATATGAACTTCTGCAGGATTAAGCATTTCTTGCAGTAAAATTATACACCAAATGGACATTTTTACTTAGGAAAAGGAGATGAGAAATATGATTGAGAGAATGACTATGGTTAGGGACCGTCTGTAAAGATGCTATCTTTATCAGCGTCAAAAGGTGATAGTATGTCAACCACAAAGTATGCAATCCAAGCCAAACTGAAATCTTATCAGGAACACGTTGGGTCGTTTTCACTGCTTTTAAAATTTCCTTATACCGGTCAATCCGATGTCATTTGGAAATTTTGCACGTTAGAGCTTTCCCATTTTTTGGGGGTTATTGCATTTTCTCCCCAGTCCCCAAATGCCTGCTGCAAGAGAGAAGCAGAGATGAAAGAACATTTTACCGATGTCAATGTCAACTAGATTTATTACATTATTCTGATGAGCATTAGTTTATTTAATCTTCTAGGGCAGTAATGACAGAAGCTGCATGTATCTAATTAGACAAATAGCCTGCCAAAATGTTGCAAATAAGCATAAAAAAATGTCTTCACACCCCAGACTTAGCCCAATACTTGATGGAAGCACCATTTGTATCCATTACGGCTATGAATAATTTAAAATAATATTCTACTAACTTTGCACAACTCTTAGGGCAATATTTATCCATTGTTTTTGCCAAAATTGCTCAAGCTCAGTGAATTTGTTTTACTGAGTTTCCAATCATTGATGGACAGCAATATTCAAACCCACAGAAGAACACTCAACACCTTTTGGAAAATCCATTCTGCTGATACATTATTCTCAATGCTAATTGTCCCGCTAAAAATACATCTCTATCTCGGGGTTAACTTTTCAAAAGACTGAGGGGGTTTTCCTCCAACTTTGTACCTGGGCTTTGCTCCTTTCATATTTATTTTGACCCTTGACAAAATCCCCAATCCCTGCTGGTGACAAGCATACAGTACCCGTAACATGATGCTGCCACAACAATACACAGGGTTTCATTGTGTTGTGTGGTATTGGATGTAGCCCAAGCTTGTAGGTTTTTACATTTAGGCCAAAAAGTTAATTTCTTTGCCATGTCTTGCAGTATTACTTAACAGCCTTGTTGCAGTGGATTTGGAATGGCTTTTTAAAAAAAAAAATGTTTAACACAGGCTTAAGGTCTTTTCACTTTGTCCTACAGGCGGGTAATTTGGAGTGGATGGATTTTTCTTCAATTTAAATCCTTGAGCAGGTTGCCTAAGTGGTTTTTCAGGATGCCTAAATCCAAACAGTGAAAGAAAAAATAAAGTTGGGATTGAAAAACACGCAACTTAAACAGCTAAACCCAGACAAAGTATGTAGGAAAGATAATGTGCCTATATATTTTTTTCATAATATAATATTTGAGAACTAACAAATCACCAAAATAAAAGCTAGACACTCAATGAGAATTAAATTCCAAAAACAATGAATTTAACAGTATTTGTGTTATGTTTGAGCAAAAAACTAAAACACAGTATTAGCCATGGCAAAACACAGAACATAACATTTCTCTCAGCTCCATGCCAGAATATATAGAACCCAAGGAAATCAGCTTTAAAAGTGCAAAAAATTCTCAGCTGAATAGCAAACTGTGTAGGATATTAGCTTAAAAACGGAAACATCTCTACACCGTCAAGATGGGGGCCTCTAAAATGTTCTCAAATGTTGCTGAGCCGACCGTGCAAATTGCCACTCCTACCACCCAAGCCACTTTGATCATTTATTTCACTTTGTAAATGTGGAGTAAATTATGTACATTAGTAGAAAAAATAAATAATTTGAAGACTGTGCAAGAGGTGTGCAGACTTTCAATAGGTACTGTAGTTCTTCCAGTGCATTGGCCATCTTAGTCACGTCCGGTTTCAGTAAGCTGCTTTGTTGAGGTCAAAATGAAAAAGATTTTACTGTTTCCAACCAAAACAATGTGTTACAGGGAGCTATCAGCTACAACCTATCAACAATTTAAAATCAAATTCAGTTTTCGTATCAATCCACAAACTCACCAAAAATGTTTTTTAATAAAAGATCAACATTATGAAAAAGGTATGACCGTCTTTCTGAGAGAGGGACATGCTGCTGACTACTCAGCATGTGGATCGGACGGCCGGCCGGCAGGCACATTCCGAAGGGAGAATGAACAGAACACTAGGCTCCCTCTGGTGCAACCACACTATCCGCCCATTTCCATTGACCTGCTAGACTAGGGACAATGGAGATCACACATCACTGGCTGATTCACAGCACCCACCAGGCAGTCTGCAGCTAGGCTTGTGTGTGCATGGAGCAATACAGTTTAACAGAGTGCAAGGCGATGGCAAGCGACCCCGTTCACCAACTGCTCTTCTGTCCGTCACCGAGACCAGGGGAGATTCAGAGACATGTACGGGTTTTGAACTGGTTGTACTGTACTGAGTGTGGCTAATTTACTTTCAGTGGGGAACAGACTGGTGAACTGGCTTGTCATTCAGTCCAAAATTACCATTAATGGGCTTTGCGCCTTTCATATTTATGGAATTGCCTAATTACATATCGTAACGGTCAGATGAAAACCTCTCCAAAACAGAAAACATTGCCATATTTTCCTATTAACCAAAATACAATCATGACAATTTAGAAGCTATTTTGAATACATTTTCTTGGTCCTAGAGTCATGAACTGTTCAGATTACATTGGGGGAAGTTACTGCTTTCAATACATGTAAAAGAAAAGGGCAAATATGGAGTTACAAGGTTATCAGGCAGTGAAAATATGTTCTTTGTCTCTACAGCCTTGAGTACATGAGCTCAGATGAGTTAAATTAGGTGTGTTACTGTTCTGTACACAAAAGAGATCGATGCAGGAGTAATAAATGGGCCAGGGCTGTACGTTACAGGAAAGTGACGTGAACCTCAACCTGGCAGCTGGACCAATTTGGACCGCGTGACCTTGCTGGAGAGAGGGAGACACAGGCAGCAGGGACATGCACAACTAAATGTCGGTTAACTTCATCATCAAGGCAACCTGCTGACATAGCACCGTCTTCTTACAATTTTCCAAACGACCTGCTATCTTTCCCACAGACAAGGCCAGCCCATCACACCAACTGATACAGAACTGCCTGTATGACCCACGTATGGTTTTACATCACAGCCTGCCAGGAGGACTCATCTTGAACAAACCTCAAAAGTCAAAGCATAGGCCTACAGTGCCTTCAGAAAGTATTCACAACCCTTGATTTAATTGTAATTTTTTGTCAACGATCTACACGAAACTGTTACTGAGGTTATAGTTGTAAATTTAAATTCATTTTTTAAAGGTTTAAAAATCTATAGCAAGACTTAAATGGATATCAAGCAATGATCAACCACCAACTTGACAGCTTGAGCTAATATATCTTGACTACATAAATATTCAGACCCTTGAGTCAATACATGTTAAAATCCCCCTTGGCAGAGATTTCAGCAGTGAGTCTTTCTGGGTAAGTCTCTTATGAGCTTTGCACACCTGGATTGCCCATTATTCTTTAAATAATTATTCAAAGTCTGTCAAGTTGTTTGTTGATCATTGCCAGAGCCATTTATGTATTGCCATATATTTTTAAGCCGCTTTAAGTCAAAACTATAACTTAGCCACTCACATTCAATGTCATCTTGGTAAGCAACTCCAGTGTAGATTTGGGCTTGTGTTTTAGGTTATTGTCCTGCTGAAAGGTGAATTTGTCTCCCAGTATTTGTTGGAAAGCAGACAACCAGGTTCTCCTCTAGGATTTTGCCTGTGCTTAGCTCTATTCTGTTTCATCCTAAACAACTCCATAGTCCTTGCCGATGACAAGCATACCCGTAACATGATGCAGCCACCACCATGCTTGAAAATATGAAGAGTGGTACTCAGTGATGTGTTCTATTGGAAGTGCCCCAACCATAAAGCTTTGTATTCAGGACAAAGTTAATTTATTTTCCACAGTTTTTGCAGTTTTAGTGCCTTATTGCAAACAGGATGCACGTTTTGGAATATTTTTTCAATTCTGTACAGGCGTCCTTCTTTTCACTGTCATTTAGGTCAGTATTGTGGAGTAACTAAAATGTTTATCCATCCTCAGTTTCTCCTATCACAGCCATTAAAACTGTTTTAAAGTCACCATTGATTGGCTTCATGGTGAAATCTGAGCGGTTTACTTCATCTCCGGCAACAGAGTTAGGAAGGACGCCTGTATCTTTGTAGCGACTGGGTGTATTGATACACCATCCAAAGTATAATTAACTTCAGCATGCTCAAAGGGATATTCAATGTCTGTTTTTTTTAATTACTTTATCAATAGGTTCCCTTTGTATCTAGTTGATGATCCCTGGTATATGTCTACTGTTGCTTCATACATAGTCACGTACCATGAACAAATGTCAGCCTAGGCCTACAAAGTGCAATTGAAAATCAAAATAGCTTTATGTACAGTGCCTAGTGAGGTCTATACATCCCTTGCGGTTGTCACATTTTGCTGCCCTAAAATGAATTAGTTAATGTAAAAAAAATAAACCAAGAAATATACGCAACAAATGTCTTCACACCCCAGAGATAATACTTGGTGTAAGTGCCTTTGGCAGCCGTTACAGCCAAATAATTTTGAATAAGATTCTACCAACTCTGCACAACTCTTATGGCAACATTCTGTTTATCCAATGTTTTGTCAAAATTTCAAGCTCAGTAAATTTGGTTGCCAATCATTGATGGACAGCATTATTCAATCAAACCTTGTCTCTGATTTAAGCAGATTGAAGTCAGAACTGAGGTTGGACCACTCAGGAACACTCAACACATCTTGGGAAACCATTCTGGTGTGTCTTTAGCTAACCAATGTTCTTTTACAGACTAAGAGAGTGCTGCATTTTCAAGTATTGTGGTGGCAGCATTATGTTATGGGTATGCTTGTCACCGGCAGCTGGTGAGTTTGTCGGGACAACAACAAAAATATGAAAAGGTTAGAAGTTATAAGAAAACCTGCCTCAGTCATCTGAATACCTAAACCTGGAATAGTTTTTATTTTCAGCGGGACAACTACACAACATTTAATGCCAAAGGTACACCAGAATGGTTTTCCAATAGGTGTTGAGTGTTCTGGAGTGGTCATTCTCAGTCCTGTGTAGAATTTGCTTCAAAATCATGTCCAACCACATGTACTGAGCTTGGGCAATTTTGCCAAACAATTTTTTTTATTTTTTATAAATGTATAAAACATTAGGAACACATGCTCTTTCCATGTCAGACTGACCAGGTGAATTCATGTTGAAGCTTTGATTACTTATTGATGTCACCTTGATCCCTTACACGAAACCCAAACCGGCGTGCGCCATCGTGCATACATTTATTCTGTCCCCCCACACTAAACGTGATCACGACACGCAAGTTAAAACCTCTGGGATATTCGGGACAGTAGCGTCCCACCCCGCAAACCGCCAGTGAAAGTGCAGGGCACCAAATTCAAAAACAAACATATCATAATTAAAATTCCTCAAGCATAAGTATTTTACACCATTTTAAAAATAGAAATTCTCATTAATCCAGCCACAGTGTCTGATTTCAAAAAGGCTTTACAGCGAAAGCACCACAAACGATTATGTGTTAGGTCACCACCAAGTCACAGAAAAACACAGCCATTTTTCCAGCCAAAGAGAGGGGTCACAAAAAGCAGAAAGAGAAAATGAATCACTAATATTTGATGATCTTCATCAGATGACACTCATAGAACTTCATGTTACACAATACGTGTATGTTTTGTTCGATAACGTGCATATTTCTATCCAAAAATCTCATTTTACATTGGCGTGTTATGTTCAGTAGTTCCAAAAACATGAGGTGATTTTGCAGAGAGACACATCAATTTACAGAAATACTCATAATAAACATTGATAAAAGATACATGGAACTTTAGATAAACTTCTCCTTAATGCAAACGCTGTGTCAGATTTCAAAAAACTTTACGGAAAAAGCATACCATGCAATAATCTGAGTACGGCACTCAGAGACCAAACAAGCCAAAAAAGACACCCGCCATATTGTGCAGTCAACAGAAGTCAGAAATAACATTATAAATATTCACTTACCTTTGATGATCTTCATCAGAATGCACTCCCAGGAATCCCAGTTCCACAATAAATGTTTGATTTGTTCGATAAAGTTAATAATTCATGTCCAAATACCTCCTTTTGTTAGGGCGTTTGGTAAACAAGTCCAAAAAGTTATTACAGGTCATAGAAACATGTCAAACTAAGTATAGAATCAATCTTTAGGACATTTTTATCATAAATCTTCAATAATGTTCCAACCGGAGAATTCCTTTGTCTGTAAAATAGCAATGGAACGCAAGCTAACTTTCACATGACTGCATGTCACGAGCTCGTGGCAATCTGCCAGACACCTGGCTCATTCCCCTCATTCGGCCCCACCTCACGGTAGAAGCATCAAACAAGTTTCTAAAGACTGTTGACATCTAGTGGAAGCCTTAGGAAGTGCAACAAGACCAATATCCCACTGTATCTTCGATAGGCTGAGTTGAAACCTACAAACCTCAGATTTCCCACTTCCTGGTTGGACTTTTCTCAGGTTTCGCCTGCCATATGAGTTCTGTTATACTCAGACATCACTCAAACAGTTTTAGAAACTTGAGTGTTTTCAATCCAAATTTACTAATTACAGTGGGGCAAAAAAGTATTTAGTCAGCCACCAATTGTGCAAGTTCTCCCATTTAAAAAGATGAGGCCTGTAATTTTCATCATAGGTACACTTCAACTATGACAGACAAAATAAATCAAGAAAATCACATTTGTAGGATTTTTTATGAATTTATTTGCAATTTATGGTGGAAAATAAGTATTTGGTCAATAACAAAAGTTTATCTCCATACTTTGTTATCTACCCTTTGTTGGCAATGACAGAGGTCAAACGTTTTCTGTAAGTCTTCACAAGGTTTTCACACACTGTTGCTGGTATTTTGGCCCATTCCTCCATGCAGATCTCCTCTAGAGCAGTGATGTTTTGGGGCTGTTGCTGGGCAACACGAACTTTCAACTCCCTCCAAAGATTTTCTATGGGATTGAGATCTGGAGACTGGCTAGGGCACTCCAGGACCTTAAAATGCTTCTTACAAAGCCACTCCTTCGTTGTCCGGGCAGTGTGTTTGGGATAATTGTCATGCTGAAAGACCCAGCCATGTTTCTTCTTCAATGCCCTTGCTGATGGAAGGAGGTTTTCACTCAAAATCTCACGATACATGGCCCCATTCATTCTTTCCTTTACACGGATCAGTCGTCCTGCTCACTTTGCAGGAAAACAGCCCAAAAGCATGATGTTTCCACCCTCATGCTTCACATGGTATGGTGTTCTTTGGATGCAACTCAGCATTCTTTGTCCTCCAAACACAACGAGTTGAGTTTTTACCAAAAAGTTATATTTTGGTTTCATCTGACCATATGACATTCTCCCAATCTTCTTCTGGATCATCCAAATGCTCTCTAGCAAACTTCAGAAAGGCCTGGACATGTACTGGCTTAAGCAGGGGGACACGTCTGGCACTGCAGGATTTGAGTCCCTGGCGGCGTAGTGTGTGGTAGGCTTTGTTACTTTGTTCCCAGCTCTCTGCAGGTCATTCACTAGGTCCCCCCGTGTGGTTCTGGGATTTTTGCTCACCGTTCTTGTGATCATTTTGACCCCACGGGGTGAGCTCTTGCGTGGAGCCCCAGATCGAGGGAGATTATCAGTGGTCTTGTATGTCTTCCATTTCCTAATAATTGCTCCCACAGTTGATTTCTTCAAACCAAGCTGCTTACCTATTGCAGATTCAGTCTTCCCAGCCTGGTGCAGGTCTACAATTTTGTTTCTGGTGTCCTTTGACTGCTCTTTGGTCTTGGCCATAGTGGAGTTTGGAGTGTGACTTGTTTGAGGTTGTGGACAGGTGTATTTTATACTGATAACAAGTTCAAACAGGTGCCATTAATACAGTTAACGAGTGGAGGACAGAGGAGCCTCTTAAAGAAGAAGTTACAGGTCTGTGAGAGCCAGAAATCTTGCTTGTTTGTTTTTAGGTGACCAAATACTTATTTTCCACCATAATTGGCAAATAAATTCATTTAAAAAATCCTACAATGTGACTTTCTGGATTTTATTTCCTAATTTTGTCTGTCATAGTTGAAGTGTACCTATGATGAAAATTAAAGACCTCTCATCTCTTTAAGTGGGAGAACATGCACAATTGGTGGCTGACTAAATACTTTTTTGCCCCACTGTATATGCATATTCTAGCTCATATGGCTGAGTAGCAGGCAGTTTACTCTGGGCACCCTATTCATCCAAGCTACTCAATACTGCCCCCAGTCACCAAGAAGTTAAAATATCAAAACAAACTGAACCAATTACATTAATTTGGGGACATGTTGAAGAGCATTAAACATATGGCAATTTAGCTAGTTAGCTTGCAGTTGCTAGCTAATTTGTCCTATTTAGCTAGCTTGCTGTTGCTAGGTAATTTGTTCTGGGACATAAACATTGAGTTGTTATTTAGGTCCTCTACTCTGACAATCCACACACAAAACGGTCAACCAAATCATTTCTAGTCATCTCTCCTCCTTCCAGGCCTTTTCTTCTCGACTTTATTGCAATTGGCAACTTTCATAAATTAGATGCATTACCGCCACTGACCTCGTTCGTCTTTCAGTCACGCACCTGGGTATAACCAATGAGGAGATGGCACGTAGGTACCTACTTCTATAAACCAATGAGGATAGGAGAGGCAGGACTTTCAGCGCGATCTGCATCACAAATAGAACTGACTTCTATTTTAGTCCTTGGCAACGCAGACACAATAATTGAATAATATAGATTTCTAAATTTATTCTGCAACGCTAGCGCACGTGACGCGAGCGGTGCAGTCAGCCTGTTATTGATATCACTGTCAATCAGTGTAGATAAAGGGGAGGAGACAGGTTACAAGATCTTTAAGCCTTAGTTGAGACAATTTAGACATGGATTGTTTATGTGTACCATTGAGGGTGAATGGGCAAAACAAAATATTTAAGTGCCTTTGAACAGGGTAGTTAGTAGGTGCCAGGCGCACCGGTTTGAGTGTGTCAAGAACTGCAATGCTGCTGGGTTTCACACTCAACAGTTTCCCGTGTGTATCAAGAATGGTCCAACACCGAAAGGACATCTAGTCAATTTGACACAAATGTGGGAAGCTTGGAGCCAACATGGACCAGCATCCCTGTGGAATGCTTCGACACCTTGTAAATCCCTTTTTATAATATCATTAATTTTAAGGCAGTAAAATGTGTC